>NC_134651.1:43821029-43911029 GCF_030463565.1 Pelecanus crispus
CAAAGAAACACCTCACCTAAATTTAACTTTGTGCGTATTTCCATGGGAAGTCGAAATGAATCGCAGACTTTGATTGTGTTTAATCTTTTCATATCTCTTATAGAGTTGGAATAAAAAGAGCTGGTCGGTTATTTCAGTTGACAATGGTTGTGTTTAAGAATCCTTATTCGTCACATTTTTGTTGTGATCTATTGTCTTACAAATTAGATTGGAAACCAGGAGCATCTTTTCTTGCTAAAACTACCCGGACCCCGAGTCTCCTCTCTGTATTTCGACACCGGACGTAGGTTGCTCTTAGGAGATGAAGACGCTTGCTGCTGATCTCTGTGAAAGCCAAGGCCCGGGGTTTTACAGTACGAGCTAGGTGCTGCACACGCCTGCCAAGATTTGCTACCTCTTCTTGGCAGCAAACCGCAAACAGACAAAGGAAAAAAAGCAAAGGAAAAAAGCACCATCATATGGAGTGTTGTACATAGTGTAGCAAAAGAGTATTTATACATCTCACCAATCAAACACAGCTTTATTACCTCATGCGAACTCATACAAACCAATAGACTTTCAACATGTTCTGTAGCTTAGAGTGCTCACTTACTACCTCTGAACGATACTCACGCTGTAGTTTGTCTCTTTCTAATCTTTTTGCATCTTGTAATTAACTCTTTGTTTCCCCATGAAATGTAATGTACATTGTAATCTTTTAAAAGAATCAGGGTTGCGTCGGCAACTTTTAAAGAAGCGGAGGTGGAAACATGGGGTCTTAGGTTTAACACAGAACAGTGAAACTGTTGTAAATACTGAGAAACATTTTGAATGTTCTTCATCTTGTTACTAATCCACGCAAAAACCAACAACTAATTGTAATGCATACAGACTTCAGTATTCAGTACTGTATATTTCCCCCTGTGTAACAGGGGGCCCTTTCTTTCTCTCTTTTGTATTGTATGCGATTCTGAAACTGATTGAGTCATGAAAATAATTTGTGGCAGTGATTCTAATGTATTAAACCGTTTCGTGTTACTTTCTAACTGGATTACACCCTGGATTGAAAAGTCTTCCTCGTGGTAGTTATATGTAGTTTCAAACATGAATAAACTTTTTGCTTTCATGATCAAACGCTGACGTAATTTCTTCCTGCTCAGTTTAAGCCAGACCTAGGAGATGAGTAGGCTACCAGAAGCGCAAGCTGTCACCAAGCAGGAGCTGAGCATTTCTTTAAATACCAGTCGCTCGTGGTGCCGCCTTGCCCGGAGAAGACTGGAAATCCTGGGAGAGGGGCGTCCTGGCAGGGAGCAGGAGCAGGAGCAGGAGCAAGCGCCCGCAGCGCAGGGGCTGCCCACCCGCAGGCTGCCCCCGCCGGCCCCTGCCTCCGCTTCCACCCTGCTCTGCTCGGGAGCAAAAATTCTCGTGGAGGCGAAGGAAGGGGTCAGTCCTTTAGATGAGTTTAAGAACCATCATCATATTCACTCTTAATTACCATCTTTATTTAACATTAACTTTGGAACTACAGCCTCAGCTAGCAAGTATAATGTGATTATAAAAATATTTTTCTTTATTAAAAAAACTTTTTTGGAAGGACGTATATATATATAAATGCTAATTTTAAATCTTTTTAATAAAGTAAAGGTCAATAACAGGTAATAGCCTATTTACCATATCTCAAGGAAATTGGCTCACAGGAAATCAAATTAACGTTAATCACTTGCAGCAAATGGTCTTTGATAAATATAACTACTTACTACTTGGGTTAGTGTAGCTAGGCAGAGGAGGGCTAGCGCTCACTACTACCAGCCGCGCGAGGCTGGAGCCCAGGCTAAGCTGGAGCCTCAGCTCGGCTGCGCTCCGAGGAGCCGCCGGCCCGGCGCCTTGCCTTTCCACTCAGCTGGTGAAGGCTTTAGGTGCTGTTGTGGTGGCTACACGATTATTTGCATGATTCAATTAGCTTGTGGGTCAGCTTTTCTTACCAGCAGTTCTTGTATCAGGTTCTTTTGTAAAATACCTTTGTTTACCCGCTCTCGCCCCCAGGACCGCGGCCACACTCTTCTCCCTCTGCATCCCGCGTGCCCTCGTGCACCGGTTCCTGCTTCTGCTTTTGTTTACGGAGCAGACACGACTTCTCCATCAGTTTTAGAATTGAACGCTGCTTCTTTCACTACAGGTGGTGCATTTAAATAAATAACTAACTAACTAGACGTGCATTGCAAAGCCTTCATTGTCAGTTAACGAGAGTTGGGGCAGATGGGGACCGTGGACTTCCGAAGACTTCTGTGCGCGGAGGACAAAGCACCGAACGATTTGCATTTGCTAATGGAGCTCCCCAAGTCCACATGCTCAGTGTTTATGCTCCAGCTCAATGGAAACAGTATTTTAAATGTAAAGTGTGTCAGTGGAGGCGTAGGGCAGCGTAATGAACACGCAGACGTCCCTCATCTTGATCACATCTCTGCTGGCCACAGGCAAGGACCTGTCACACACTGAGGAGGTTCATAGGAAGGCCATCAACAACCTTTGGGCCGCACTTGCATGCCCCGCGCCCGCTGGGCATCATTAGCGTGCTTCTTTACAGCATTAAGGCTTTGGGTCCCTTTGAATTACAAGTGCAATTTGGCCTTTCCTTACATTGGAGAACAGCCACGTGGTTACATGGCAAATAATAAACATCTTGTCCTTGAGGCTTGATCACACATCAGAAAGGTTTACTGCAAGCACCAGTATTAGGATCACGCTGGTGATGGTATTGTGTTTCACCCAGCAGCTACACCCCAAAGGGCCGTCAGAGCCTCGCGCAGGAACAGAGACTCGTGCAAAGATCCCTCCTCCGCGCACGCGCCCCGGACGGGGCCGCAGCCCCCCAGCACGTGGGACCTCTGCCGCGGCGCCGCGTGCCCACCCCGGCGCGGGGAGGAGACCCGCAGCCCTCCCGCCCGTGGCACTGCTTGGTGGCGCAACCCCGATTCCCCGCGCCCCGGTTTGAGCTGTTGGCACACGCGAGCATCACCGCGACCGGAGCCGCCGCAGCCCCGTGCCACCAGCGCGCCGCGGTGGCAGAGGAGCAGAGCCCACCGGCCCCGCGCCCCGCGGCCGTGGCTCCCGCCGGCCCTGGGAGGTGCCAGCCCGGAGACCCCGCAGGGAGCACAGTGGGAACGGCCGGCGGGATTTGCAGCAGGTCCTGGGAACCGCCATCTCCTGTGCCCGGCACCGTCGTGACGAAGGCGCATGCCGCTGTCATCGCCGCACTGTGCGTCACGGGCCCGTGGCAGGTGTGAGGATGTCCGGAGGAGAAACCCACGGTGCTCCCTGTGCACAGCTGGACCAGCCACGTTTGGGACCAGCCCCGGCTCCACCCGACGCGCTCTGCACCCGGGCCGCGCGGACCGCGGCACGGCGACTGCACCGAGGAGCTGCCGGGGGCCAGGGCGTCCTGCGGGAGGGGTTGTGAGAAGCCCCCGGCCAGGGAGAAACGGTGCCTGGCGCTCCGGCAGACGCACCCAGGTTTGCGACTCGCGGATCTACGGGAGCAGCCTCTGCAGCCCTCTCACAGCCCCACCAAGAAAAAAGCAAACCTTCGCGTGCCAAAAGCGAAGCAGGCGATGATCTCCTCTCCCTGGCATTCAGACGCCAAGCTCCCGGCGCCCTGTGTATCCGGCCTTGGATGCAACGAGGGATCCTCAGCCCAGGAAGGGAAGAGTCGGGGAGATTGCAACCTTCCATCATGGCAAAATCCATGTCCCACGGGACTGGTTCAATAGGGGCAGCTCGGCTGACAATGCAAACTTGGCGTTAAATGCGCTAGGCTGAACGACGCGGTGTTACCCTGTAGCGACGTCTTTTGCAAAGACCGCACGCGAGTCGGATGTAAGATGTTGATGCCAATATCTGTGCCATGTATTTCCAATGCGATAAAAATAACTCCAAGTAACTGAAGATGTTTCCAGTTTGTGTTAATAAAATACATCTTTTTAAAGAATGGAATTCTTCAAAGATTGGCAAATTTTATTTTATTTCATTAGCTTTAATGTCACTGCCATATGGACTGTGAAGAGAAGTGAACCATTAGATCAGAGGGACTGAGTTATCAGCATGACACAGAAAGCACTGATACAATTGTTAAGGATAAGCCCTGGGAGTGATTTATTGCATGCATTGTATTAGCCACAGAGGAGTTATGATATGCTCCCCATTCCTGTATCATATTAGGATTTTATTAGTCTAATATGACACGGTAATATAATATATGATTAGAATTCCCATCCAGTTATCCTTCCCTTGGTGGCGGAGAGCAGGAGAAGGTTTTGTGCGCAGCAGCTCCCCGGCCGTCGCGCCCGCGCTGGGCAGGGGACGCCTGGGACAGCGCGGCTGCAGAATTGGTCTCCGGGGCTTTCCAGGCAGGACGCGGGTGCTGCTCGCCTCCCGCGGGCACGCTGGGCAGCCCGGGCAGCCAGTCTGCCACCGAATTTGTTTTCCCCATGCACCTGAAATACAAAGCTGCTCATTCCTTCCTGCAACAGGTGACCGGGAAGGATGGTGCCGGCATTTAAAACCTTTGCTGACAGCCGAGCCGTAGGTGCTGGACTGCGTCCTAGCAGTACCTGGAAAATCAGCCGTGACGTGCCAGAGCAAGAAATCCGCTGCAGGCACCAGCCCTGCCAAGGTGTCCCGCAGCACCGCTGAAGCCCGTCTTCCCCCAGGCTCGGGACGATGAGAGGGAAGATGTGCGCAGGGCAGGCTAACGGGGAGCCAGTGCCGAGAGAAACGGGCGCAGGCTGAGACTGCAGGATAAACACGGGAGGTCTCGCTGTGGCTGCTGATGCCGTGAAATGGCAGCCGGCAGGCTCCTGCTGCCCTCGCTGAGGCCACGCGAGTGACCACGCTGGTTTTAGCACAGCCCAAAAGCGCCGGGGTGCTGTCCTCGTCTACACGCACGTACTGCACTCTTGGAGGGCAGCGAAGCAGCATCTGAGCCAGCGGGGAAAACCCCCGGGCTGGCTCCGTGCCACGCCGTGCCGGGTGGGCAGCCATGAGATGGTCCCGGTCCCGGGACAGAGCTGCTCAACCGGGGGCCGTGGGGCTGGGGCTGTCCCTCCGACACTCGCCCGTCGCCCCTGCCTGCGCTGTCCCGCTGGACGCGGCACGGTGTCGGCCAGCAAAGGGGCGTTCGGCAGCGCCGGCCACGTGCGGCTGGGACGGCCAGCCCCAGCTGGCACGGCCTCACAGAACCAAGAGCTCCGGCGCCGCGGCGCTTGCAGGGCCCAGCTCTCCCCTCCGCCATGCCCTGCTCGCCGGCAGAACGGCTGGATGAAGGCGCCGTATGCCGTGGCACCGGAGGGGAAGCCAGGGACTGTGCTGCCGGTTTAGCTCAGCCTCCGGCTGCAGGATGCGCTGACGGGACGCGCTAATTGCTCTGCCTCGTCCCAGGATCCCCTTTGCCCCCGCATCTCTCCCCGCGTGACCCTACCCACTGAAAACTCAACTTTCCCAACAAATCCCAAAGACAAACTTTTCTTCAAAGTTTCCCTGGCGTCCCCCATCCGTTTGTCGCCAAATCCCCCGCTTCACCCGTGAGCAGGCTCTGGAGCGAACGCCGTTTGTAGCCTCGTTCTTGCCTCCAGCAGCAGCAGGAGGAAAAAAAAGTTCAAGCATATCAGAGTGCTACTAGGTGATAAATCCCAAAATCTATATCAAAGCCTATTTGATCATCTCCCTGTCATTGACATAATAAAAAGGATTAATTTATTGGAGACTGCCAAAACTCTCATGTGGCAACAAATTTAAGGATCTTGTTTACATAGGCTAATTAAAACCAATTAATTTCATTCATGTGCGCAGCTACTAACGTGGGTGCAGACGTGCACGCTTGCGTAGGGGTGCCGTGGGTGCGCACGTGGCGCACGCGGCCACGCTCTGCCCACGTGAGCCACCTTTCCCGGGGCGGGTGGTGGCTCCCTTTGGGGGGGCGGCGGGGACCCCCGGGCATCCCTGGGGAGCACCTCCGGGCCGGTGCCCCCCTTGTGGGGAAGGGGCCTTCCTCCTCCTCCTCCTCCTCCTCCTCCTCCTGCCGCCTCCGGCGCCTTCGGCAGGAGAGGGGCGCAGGCCCCAAGGGCAGCAGGCGCGTGCTGCCTCCCTCGCCCGCGCGGCCGGGGAGCCCAGGCGAGGCTTCGGAGAGCGACGGGGGCCGCCGCTCGCCGCACGAGATCACCTATTAACGCCGTCTATTAGGGTAATAAAAGGCTGCGTTTTTTTGTGGTAAAATTCAGCATAAAGAGCACGCGTCATTAAATATGGAAATCCAGAATTTTATTAGCAATCTGCTAGATCTGAACTGACGCCAATTAAACAAAAAAGATATCATTTATAAAAAGGCAGAGTTCAAGTTGTATTAAATATGAAATGCAATTTTCTGCTGGTTGTGATTTATTACCGGTGGTACATTGTTCAAAGAAGCATGTTATATTTCAATAGAGAAATATTGTTTATTCATTAATATTTTAAAACTTGCTTATTGCTGTGTATGACTCTCCTGCAGAATGAAACTTACGATTTAAAACATGAATTAATAAACACATTTGAAAGTGTTAGACAATATCATAACCGCTCATTTTTCATTTTACCGTGAGCGTATTAAACTTTTATAATTCTGCGCGTACTATTATTTTCCAAATAAAGGTATGGACTCTAAATTACTTATTTCAGGTAAAGATGGGACGAAGCAATAACGTACGTTGGGAATCAGTCACTATGCCACGCTAATATGGGCTCGGTACTTTTTTCGTTACATTATTCATAAATCTTCTGCTTAGCGCCGCGTCCCCCTGCGAGGGTTCCCGGGCGCCCCGAGTGCTTCTCCCTCGGCAGACGGCGAGGGTGCCAGGTACGCCGGCGCCGTGGGGATGCGTCGCGCTCGTAACGCGAGGGAACCTTTGATAGAGGCTGACATCCTAAATGAGGCCGAAAATATTTTATACAAAATGTGATAAAGCAATAATGATCTCGGAGGCCTCAGGTTATCTTGGTTATTACCTGCACCCCCCCCTTGAATCAGCGGCATTAGGGGTGCCAGACCCGAATCGTAGGTACCTCTGAACTCATTAGTCCCGAGTGCTTTACGTAGACTCGCCTATCAGTCGCTTGATTTAAACTAACCTTTTTTGTATCTTAAAAATCTCTCCTGCCGCAGCCTCGCCGTATTACCATAACAATAACCAGCATCTCAATTTTAAGAACTCATTTTTCCTCAAATAGAAAGTGCCAATCAATTTAAAGAGCAGGAGATGCACGCTGAAGAAACAGGCAGGGCACGTGCTCGGGGTCCCTCGCCCTCCCGCTCCGAGCCCATTGTGCCCGGGAAGCGTTTTCCACAGGGACATCTCCTCGCCGGCCACCGCGGCTCGGCTCCGTGGCACACGCCAGGCGGAGGCGATTTACCTTGTAACCTTTAATCGTGCGCGCGCGGGGTGGAAATAATTGAACCGGATGGGAAGCTGACATTTGGAAAGCTTCCCCAACCGCTGGCGGTGAAATGCCAGTAGCGGCGTACCGTGCGTGACTGATGGCAACCCCCTGCCCCCGGCGCTCTCCCCTCGGGAGCGGCAGCGCTGGCTGCGCCGTGGCCGGAGGGGCGCGGGAGGGATCCCCAAGGGCCCCCTGCACCCGGCGGCAGCGGCGACTCCCCGGCGGCTCAGCCGGAGAGGGTCACCGAGCGCTCCGGCCTCGCCCGCTTGCAGCGGCTCCAGCCAAAGGTCCGGGGTTCGCTGGGGGGTCCGGGATGGGTGTCGGCGGTGGAGGGAGCGCGGGGGCTGTGGTGGGGGGCCGGGGTTTGGGGGGGGGTCTGGGACGGGTGTCGGCAGTGGAGGGAGCGCGGGGGCTGTGGTGGGGGGCCGGGGTTTGGGGGGGGTCCAGGACAGGTGTCGGCGGTGGAGGGAGCGCGGGGGCTGTGGTGGGGGGCTGGGGTTCGGTGGGGGGTCCGGGATGGGTGTTGGCGGTGGAGGGAGCACGGGGGCTGTGGTGGGGGGCTGGGGTTTGGGGGGGGTCCGGGATGGGTGTTGGCGGTGGAGGGAGCACGGGGGCTGTGGTGGGGGGCCGGGGTTTGGGGGGGGGGGGGGGGTCCGGGATGGGTGTCGGCGGTGGAGGGAGCGCGGGGGCTGTGGTGGGGGGCTGGGGTTCGGTGGGGGGTCCGGGATGGGTGTCGGCGGTGGAGGGAGCGCGGGGGCTGTGGTGGGGGGCTGGGGTTTGGGGGGGGTCCGGGATGGGTGTTGGTGGTGGAGGGAGCACGGGGGCTGTGGTGGGGGACCGGGGTTTGGGGGGGGGGGGGGGTCCGGGATGGGTGTCAGCGGTGGAGGGAGCGCGGGGGCTGTGGTGGGGGGCCGGGGTTTGGGGGGGGGGGGTCCGGGATGGGTGTCAGCGGTGGAGGGAGCGCGGGGGCTGTGGTGGGGGGCCGGGCACCCCCTGTGCTCTGCGCCTCGCCTGGCTGATGGTGGGCGGAGGAGCGGCTCTTTGCACCGTGCAGCTCTCACACCTGACAGTTAATGTAAATTAACTATTCACTTCTTCGTTGGGCAAAGTGAATCGGCAAACCTTATTACTCCAAGCCAGTCAATTAATTAAAGTGCAGTGCTTAATCAAGTTCCAGTGGTCATACAGGGGGCACAGGGACTTCTCTCTCCCAAGCACCATGCTCAGAGGTTAAATGAGAAGCGCACGGAAAGGGCAGCGGGGCTGAGCCAGCCGCACGCCGTGCCCGGCACGCCGCTGCCCGACTCCTCCCCAGATGAGCCACCACCTTTCCCCACCGGACCCAAGGCACCGCGCCTGAGCTGGTCCCTCCTGGCAGCGCCGGGGCAGCCGGCAGGCTCGGCGCTGAGCTCCAGATGGGTGGCTTTGCCCTGCCGAATCCCGCTGCCCGCGGCGCCGGGGCGGTGCTGGGAGGGGAGGGAGCCGCTGCCGGGCACCGCCGGGGTGCAGGGGGTGGGAGGCATCAGTGCCAGCCCCGAGAGCCCCTCGCCGCCCCAGCTCCTGGCCGGAGGGGAGCACGCAGCAGAGTTCACTTGGAAACCCATTTTTCCCCCCGCCCATGGCTTGGCAGGCAAAGAGCCGCAGTAAAACTTGCTCCTGCCGTGGGACGGGGAGGGCTGGGCTCTGCGGGGCGCACAGCTGGAGAGCACAGGGAGGGCGGGCACAGGCTGCCCGGGTGGAGAGAGGAGGGAGAAAGCATCGATACTGCAGGCCCCTAACAGAAAAATGTCTTTCAAATAGGCCTGACCATGTGTTTTAGTAACTCTCAAGACCATCCATAACTGGGAAGGAGATGCTGTCCAGCGCACGCGGGCAGCAGATTCAATTAGGTTTCTCTCTCCCCAGAACATGGCACGAGAAGCAATCTCTCTTTTTTGAAGAATGTAATAACAGAGTGCAGTGGAAATGCGTCAAAGAGACTCAGAGAACAGGATCCCTGCCTTAAATCTTGAAAAGCAGTCAAGAAAAATATGTTGTTTACCTGAATTTGTTTTTCATAAGGTCTCCCAGTGGATTAATAAACTAACCTTTCGTCTGCGAACACCTGGTCCTACATGCCATCAATAACGCAAGCTTCACCTACTGCATTAATACACACTTAGCGCGGAGAGGCAAATTGCAAAGAAACCTAAACAAAAGTTACCAAAAAGCCTGCGCTCGTGACAGAGAGGTCACGCAGGGCCTCTGCCCGGCCGCGGGTTTGTCCAGCTCCAGCAACGAGAGCGGGGATCGGCCCCCGTGGCCTGACCTTGCGGCCCCGCTGCAGTGCCCCCTGCCCAGCCGCTGCCGCAAACACGGGTTATAAAGGACTGAAAGGACGTTTGAGCCGCAAAATACATCCGTAACAAATAATTAAGGCTGGATAACACATTTCTTTCCAAGCTCTTTCATCCTTTTTTGCAGCTCATAATTCAACGGTGAAACACCAAACGAGCTGGGGCTGGCCATGAGCAAGGACAGTGGAAACAAAACCTCAAGCTCAGGCGTTGTCAGATGGTGGGAACGCCCCGTGCAGAAGTGCTGCGGGGCTCTGGGGTTACAGCGCGCTCGTGCTGGAGAGAGGGGCCCATTTCTGTGCCGTTCGGAGAAGACGTCTGACCTGCGGGCAGCTGCGCAGAGCCCAGGGCTCCTGCTCGTGCCCCCCTTCTGGGGATGCGCTCATGGATTTCGGGGTGCCAACGCGGGCCGGGGGGGCCGGGCTGACCCCGCATGTTCCAGCGAGGCCGCGGGTGCCGCCTCTCGCCACGCGTCCCAGCTGTGGCCCCGATCGGGGCGCTGGGGCAGGGCTGTCCCGTGGGACCATTGCCATGGCAGAGGGACCCCCCCCGGCGCCGGCACTGCCCAGCCTTCGCGGGGGGGCGGGGGGACGTCGAAAGAGCAAGGTGCCCCAAGAGCAGCCCGCCGACAGCAGCGCGCTGCCACTGAGAGTCTGTAGGCTCGAGCCTGGCATCCCCTAATTGATTGATAGGCTAGGACTGTCAGCGCTTAAAGAGATAATTCAATTTATAAAATCCCATTAAGTGGTGAAAGATTTTTTGATTGTTGAATTGTTTCCTATGTTATGCAAGTCATCTTGGTCCCTCTCACTTGGAAATCCGCTTCCCATCTGCGAGAGGGCTGGCAATGGAGCGGCTCCCGGTCGCCGGCCGATGCTGCGAGCACGGGCGAGCGCGCGCCCCGGGCAGCGCGGGCAAAGGACGTGCCCCACGCCCGCGGCATCCCGGCGTCCCGTGGCGTCCCGGTGTCCCGCAGCGTCCCAGCGCGCGGCGCCGTCCCCGTGGCTTTACCGCGGCTCTCCTCTTGGGCCCAGGAGGGGCTCCAGCAGCACCCCCCTCCCGGCACCCCAAAGTTCCCCTCTCCCGCGGGTGCCAGCCTGCGCCGGGTGCCCGCACGGCCCCTGCCGCCCCGCGCGAGCCCCGGGGGCGCCGAGCCCGGGCGCAGGTCGGAGGCCCCGGCTTGCCATGTGGCGGCTGAACTTTCTTTTCTATTTTCAGTGTGTGCTCTTTGTTTCCATCCGCCACCCCCACACTGATGCAAACTCCCCTCTTCGGTTTGTTTCCATAGAAATCCTCAGCTGTAAATCCTTAAGTAACTTTTTTTTTTTTTTTTTATTTATAGTGTGCTATTAATGTCCTTTCAAGCCGAGGACTCCAGGAAATGAAATAATAGAAAAGGCACCACTTTGAAATGCATCCAGGCATTTATTGTTAGTAAGTGAAAAAGTAACATGAGCATTTAAAGAAAATATTGGCAGATAAATTGGGTTTTAAAGAAAATATAATCGGATATAATTTCTGCTTCATTCAGTTAGATATTTATTGTTTTATTGACTTATTTTCTTTTATTTATAATAAGAAGCTTAAGCCGAAATTTAATTTTGTTGATATAAATATACGTTTTCCTACAAAATTTGGCGTTTAAAAATGCGATCTGAGATGGTGCTGGCTTTGATAAAAGCACGCAGCTTTTGCAAGGGTTTGTTTTAAATATTTCCAATCTCGGTAAATATGAAATAGTGTATATAATCATCATTATCATAACAATTAGCATTATTCTAATTAATGGGCAGGGCTAATGGCAATGCATCCACGTGGAAAATCAGTGCTTTCTGCACATTTGAGTTCTTCCCACAGTTTTTGCTGAGATCTACAGAATTTGAGCTTCTCAAGCTCAAATTGAGCTTCTCCTTAGGAAAATCCCCACGCCGAGCAGCCGGCTGCCAAGCCTCTGTCCCTTTTGGGGTGAAGATGAAGCCTTCTCCCTGCGGTGGGCTGGGGACGGAGGTCTCATTTTCCTAGCAGCCAGCCAGACTGAAGCGGCAGCACCGTCGGAGGCAGACGCTTTCCATTAATCTTCATGGAGAGGGTCAGCCGTCGGGAGATGTCACCACGCGGCTGCGGTGCCACCGCTGCCAGCGGGCCGCGCGCCCGGGGTCTCGGTGGCCGGCAGCTCGTGGCAGCCGCCCCGCAGAGCCGCGCGGGGCTCCCGGCAGCGCCCGGCGAGCCTGCCGGCCCGCGCCGGCACGGCCAAGGGATGTGTCTGCTCTGGAAGTTGTTGCTTTTAACACAGGCGAACTCTAGGGCAGGAGCTGTCGCGGGACCTGCGGCGCAGCTCAGAGCCGGGGGGCTCGGCTGCCAGGGGTCCCTGCTTGCTGTGCCAGGCGGGCGACAGCACGTCCCCGGCGCTTTCAGGCGTTGCCGCAACTTTCCCGCAGGTCTGCAATCCTGACCTGCTGAGCCTCGCAGCAGCCCCGAGCCACGCGCCGTGTGCCGCCCGCGCCAGACACGCTGGACACGTCCCGCGTTCCCGCTCGCCGTGTCTCAGCCCGGCGCTGGTGCGGTGTCTCCGGCTGGCGATGCCCTCGCCGGGGCGGCAGCGCCCGAGCACCATGGCACGCTCTTCTGCGTGGCAGGCACACAGAGCTGTTTCCGTGGCAACGGGTTTTCCAAACTCTCCTCCGGTGACGCGCTCCTCATGGCGCGCGCTGCCCCGTGCACGGGACTCCGCGCTCCGCTCCCCGGGAGCTGCAGTGGGACCTGGACGTCGGTGCTCGCCGGAGCTGCTGCCCCGCTGCCGCCGCCCAGGTGCTCCCGGGCTGGCCCCTTGCAGAGGACTCGCTGTTCTTTGGGGCGTCGCGAGCTCTCCTGTCCCCCGTGGGACGCAGCAGCGTGGCACCCCGGTGAGCGAGGGGCGGCGTTTGCGCCGGGGGCTCCCAAAGGCAGCAAGGGAGAGCTGGAGCCCCTTCCCCTGCCCTCCCTCGCCCCTCCGACGGGCTGAGCAGGCACCGCGCCAGCGTGGGGGGACCTTTCCACCATGTGAGCGCTCGGTCATTAGGGCGGAGAACAGCCCAGCTCGTAACAGGGATGCCGCCAAATGACCTCCAGATGGTAATGGCTTTTGGATTCAAACCAGCGCTCCAGAGGTGAAAGGCTGCGTGCTCCATTACCAGCCCCCTGAGTCACCCGGTCCCCCTGAAATATGTCATACACACTTCAAACCTTTCCCTTTTTATAGGCAGATTTAACTGCTGCACGTAACAGCTTATATCAACAACATGCGAAAAAAAAGTCCGACGAGGAACAGGCCTGAAATGGTAAATATTTAACAGGTCCTTTCTGTCCTTTCCTTATATGTATTAAAATAATTAGTTTAACAAAGAGGACTTTGTTCCCCTGTGTTTGAGCCACGACGGTGTCTGGCGCAACAGTACAGCTGTAATTCAGTCGCGGGGTTTTGCTGGCATTTATACACGCTGCTTTGAGCTGCTCTCCCAGTTTATAGTGTCAGCAGAACATCTTGATTGAATTACAGCCTTGTACTCAGTTAGGAGCCATGTATTACTATAGACGCAGCTGAGTTGTAGGTATCTGTCTTTGCTTATTTGGGGAGATAGACCCTCAGGAAAATTAGGAGACCAGATGCGGGACGGGCGCTCCCAGCCCTGGAGCTGCATGGCAGAGAGCCCCGATGTGCCTGCCTTGCCCGCGGTGGCTTCGGGCGGGCGGGAGGGCGGCAGCTCCCCCCCGGCTGCGGGACGGTGGCGGTGAGCTCGTGCCCCACCGCCGCAGCAGCGCCCGCCACCCTGCACCCTCCGGGCACGTGGGACCGGGACGCTTGGTGGCACTGCCTGGTGTCCTTGCCTCCCACTGCTGCGCCTAGCCTCCGAAATAAGCGTCAAACAGCAGGTTCTGGGCTGCGCCTCTCACCAGCCGGTTGAGTGCGTTTATTTTCCTCCAGCCAGCCTGGAGTTCAAGCCTTTCCGAGCCGTGCGCCGGAGCCGCGGCAGCGTGTGTAAAGGGGGTTCGGTGGGTGAACCCGGTGCCGGGGCCAGGCTGTGCCCCCATGCCCATGGCAGAGCCATGTGGGACCGCAGCAGGAGCAGGGATCGGTCCTGGAGAGGAAACGGCACCTTCAGTGTCCCCAGTGAACCCTCCGGTCTCAGTCCCTTATTCCGTTCCGAGAGGCAAGAGGAAATCCTGTTCTGCCGCACTGTCGGCATCGGCGTACACCGCCTCCGAAAAAGAGCCGCATCAGTTCAGCTCTTCTCTTAATTGAAACTAAGACCAGGCTCTGGAAAACAGGATGGGAGGGATGAGGTGCCGGGGAGGGGTCCAGGGCGTGCCAGGGGGAGGGAGGGCAGCACCAGCCCCTGGGGACGGCACGGACGCACCGAGCCCGTGCGCAGGAGGGCGGCTGAGGGGACGCAGCTCTGCCGAGCACCACGTGCAGCACCGAGGCTGCGGGCAGCGGCGGGCGGCCTCTGGGTGGTGGGTTTCCCTCCGTGTCCGGCACATCCCGCCCAAGCCGGTGGGTGCTCCGAGCAGGGGCTGCCTGGCGCGCACGGCTGCAGGTACCGTACGTGCCTTGCTGCTCTTGAACATCGCATTTTTTGGGAGCGCTGTGGCTCCTCCCTTGAGACGGGCAGTAGAAGGGCAGCGGCAAGGCCATGGGCTTCGCTGCCCGTGCAGGAGGGAAGTGCACGTGCACGGGGAGAAGCGCGGCTCCCATGCAAGCGGAGACCCAAGGGCCGGTCGGCACTGGCACCGCTTCCTGCTTTTGTGCGCACCCAGGAGCGCGCCCCAGGATGCGGCGGCAGCAGCCCTCGTCAGCCATTGTCGTAGGAATGCCCTTCCCCTAATTTGTCTTATTAATCGGAGACAGCACATTGATCAGTCATTGTGAGAGCTGGAATAATTGCAGACTCAAAATAGCACAGATTTAAATGTTTCAGATGATAATCTCTTGCCTTGGAAATGCTCATGCTGGCGTAGCAGCAGGACCGGGTGCTCAGCAAGCCTCTTCCCGGGAATGCTGTGCAGGAAGGAGAGGAGTCAAGTGAGGCGAGCCCGCGTCTCCAGCTGGGGTGGTGGGCTCTACCGCCCCGCGCTTCACAGGACCTGTGCGGGATACGCGAGCGGGCAGCGAGCTGCCCAGGGATGCCCTGCTTGAGCAGATCCCGCCTGGGCAGCGGCTCCGCAAGCTCCCGGCTCCTTTTATTTCCACCTCCGGCAGCGCCGGCACACGGGCACCTCTGCCCTCGCCACGGGAGCCCGCATTAGCTCTGCCTCCGTAATGGGCTTCCTCTCTCATCTGCAGTGCCAACATTTCCAGTAGGATCTATATCTTTCCATAGGCAGTTTGTTTCATCACAGTAACATAATAATGTGCTGAGAAGAGCTCATAGTTGTGAATTAATGTTTAAAAGCTCTCACTTTTGGGTTGTTGAAATGAATGTTAATTTGACAAATGGCAGTCATTGGGATTGAGACGGCATTAACATGGAAATAAGAGTTAACCTCCAGCAGGGCAGATACAAGGTGAGATGAGCAGACGCTGCAGAAGCTGTAGTTTTTCACCTGATGCTCATACTGTAAATACTGCCAGTGTCCTATCTATTTATAGAACTGTAATTTAAAGGCTAGTTCAGGAAAATCTGAATGACATCTCCTTAAGAGAAGCAATCGCAGGGTATCTTGGAATATGTCAGGCAGCTCTCTTGCTTTCTCTCTCAAAAATACTCATACGTCCACTAAATCAATTTGCCTTTCTCTTGTAACTGCATTTGCGGGGCCATTCTTTTCCATTTTCTGTCACTGTCATACGCTAATTCATGTCACTCTGCGGCGCGGGAGGGCCCAGCCGCCAGCTCCGCCGCGCCAACAGCGGCAAGGCTCGCCTCGTCCCTCCCGGACGAGCAAGCAGCTGCCGGGCTGGGAGGGTGCGAGAGCTCTCAGGCTTCACAGCGGGGCTGAGGGTCCCACCCCGGTGCGAACGCTGGGAGCGGCTCCTCCACGGACACCGCTCCGCTCCTCTGGGTCCGGGAAATGAACATCTGCAAAAGCTGACTACGTACGGCAGTGCACCCTCAGGTGTGTCTGCTGTGGGGTTTTGCCAAGGATTTCCACAACTGGGTTTTTTTACTTACCCCATTTCCATGCTTTTTCCTCCAGTTCTCACTTAGGAGGAAGGAGGAGACTTTTCAAACGGGAAAAAAAATGCAATGCCAAACCCCAGATCTAGAGCCACAAAATTTGGAACAAAAAGAATCTTGAACGGCACTCTTCATTTTGGAATAAGGCATTTTCATTGAAAACATAATGCAAAAGCAAATGTTTGGCTACTCTACAAATGACTTGTTTCACTCGAGCGGCACACAGTGCCGTGCCTGGCTTGCAGCCCGTGTGTGAGTGCCCGTCCCGGATCCCCGGCACAGGAGGCTTTGGAGCTGCTGAGCGCCGGGCGCGGCACCGGCGGTGTGCGCTGCAGTGGCTGCCACCTCTCTCCCCTTGGCAGCTCTGCTTTCCAATAATTTTTAGCTTTATGTCTGTCTTGCAATAAAAAACCAGCAGCAAAAACCTCCACCCAAAGCTTTGCTTTTCAGTTTTGACGCCAGGCTCTTGTCTCCTCAGTTTTTTCTTCTCTTTGGCCAGGAGATCTCATTCTCCGTGGCAGACGTCACAGCCTCCTTCCCCCGGCCAGCGCTCGGACACAGTGCAGACGCTCCCACGCCGCTGCTTCGCCGTGGCCTGCAGCCGCCCGGAGCCACGCTGGCGGAGGAGGGCTCGCCGTGCCGGGGCTCCAGAGCCTGCGGGGACACGTGAACAGGAGCTGGTGCTGCCCGAGACGGGGCTCCTTTCCATGCGGGCGTCCCTCTCCCTGGCTCTCTAGACCGGCGCTGGCAGAGGCGAGCAATATTTTTGTTGTGCGCAGCAATAACAAGACCAGGAACTGCACAACGTAACCCTTCCCTCTGCAGAGAAGCGCCTGTGCTAGGACAGGGCACGCATCGGGGAAGGAGGTGCCCGCTGCCCTGGGGAGCTTTTGCTGCACACGCAGCGATGTGAGCGCTTGGCGTCCTCGGAGAAGCGGCTGCTGCTGCCAGCCCGGTGCGTGGCTCCGGCTCCAGAAAGCGCCTGTCCCCGACGCCGGTGCTTGGTGTTCCTGTACGTCCATGTCCTCACTCTTCAGCCTGCGTTCGTGCGTCTAGCGTTTCAAGCCAAGATACTGCCAAAGCCCTACATCCTGGGAATAATTAGAGCAGAAAATCCAGGGAAAAAAATTCTGAGCTCAGGGCACTGGCTCTTGAGTGAAATTCCCCCCACGCAGAGACCTTCTAACAGGACACGTACCTGAGCCACTCCAGTGTAAATGTGTTTGGCTTGCTAGGCAAGCTGACCCACTTAAACGGGGCACCAATAACCACCCATGTGCTGTCTTCCAGGAGGTAACGTTTAATTTGTCCCTAAGCAAACGAGAAGACAACGCCACATCCATTCCCTCCGCCTCTGTTTTTTGCAGCCGTTGTTTTTTAGAAGCGAGGTGGAGAGGAGTCTGCAAACCAGGCAATCTCAGCCCCAACACAGCAGCTTTCTTTTTGCCAATTGTTTAATGTTTTGAAATGTTCCTTACATCTCCAGACATAAATATTCTGACTTGCAGCTGGGAAACTTCCTTCCAAGTTGTTTTGTTTGTCAGGTTCAAGTACAAATTTTCAGTTAAAAACCTTCTTTCCTTGACTCTTAATAGTTACTGGCCAACAAATGAAAAAGAGGAAAAGGGAGTGAATTACATGACCTGTCTCTTTTTGTTTATTAAGAATTTCTTTCCAGCGTCTGATTCTTACGGAAATATGGTTTCAATTTTCTCTTTGAATTGTGGATCAAGAAATGTTGCCAATACATATTTTTCTCTGTCATAATTTCATTTAATCTGGAGTCTGTAGATGTCTTGCGAGCCATGTCTCCTCACTGGGTTATTACCGTGTGCGCCCGTTGTCATATTAGTTTTCAACTGGAATCGGGTTTGTTCCGGAAAGAGGCACCGGCGCCGGCTCGTTAGTGGTGCAGCCGCGGGGCGGGGGCCGGCTCGTTAGCGGCGCAGCGCAGGGGTGGGCGCCGGCCCCGGGTTGGGGGGATGCTCTGCGCTGTGCCTCGCCCTGGCACCTTTCCCCCCAGTCCTGGGGTCTGGGGCACAGGGCTTGTGGCTCTTCGGGTTCCCGCAGGTCCCTTCCTCCGTGGGACCCGGCTTCCCGGATCTGGTGGATGAGCACCGGCAGTCGAGGACCCGCCAAAGCCGGCTGCGGAGCGTGGGCGATGCCCTGCGGGCGAGGGCCGGCTGGGAGAGCATCGCCGCGGGGCCCCTGCCAGCCGCGGCTCCGGGGGCCTTCGGTGCGCATCCGAGCGTGGCTCCGGGACGCGATGCTGGGCCACAGGACCCACATTTCCAGCTGCCGCTCCCTGGGTAGCTGTTGCGATGGACTCCCTGCACGCACTTGGATTTGGCTGCACGCGATGGGTAAATGCGGCTTCCGACGAGGCTGTTTGGCCACATGTCCATCATTAGTCCCAGTGTGAACCTGATGGTCCTTCATTGGTTTTGGGTCATGCATGACACACAGAAATTCCTCTGTAAAGGTGTGAAGGGCCTCACAGTTGAGGCCTCGATCTCTGGTTGAGGATATGGGCATTCTGACTTTATCCAGACTGAGGCTTTTTAAAGAAGTTTGACAAAAAAGCGTGATTTTAAAGGTCCCCGGCATTCCTTCGCTGGGATCATGCCGCCTCGCTGGGCGCTTCGGAACGCACCCGGTCCATGGGACTATTTCACCCACCTTGCCGAGGGCGAGCATCCCGCTGCAGCCCTGCAGGATGGGGAGTGCCTACAGCCTGGCCATGGCTGCAACAGCGCATACATAGCCCAAACACACAGGCGGCAACAGCGGCTACAGCTGTGACAATTTATTGCTCCTGTTGTTACGATGTCTCTTGCAGGATTGCAGTTTCTCAAGGTTTTGCTCCGGCCAAGCACTTCTCCTCTTGCATTGCGAAACAGCACACCCCCTTGCAGTTAGTTGTGGCTATTTCAGACTTTCAAAGGATTAACCTTTCCATCTAAATGAGAAGAAAAGGGAAGAAATGACGCACAGCCTCTCCCTATCCCCTGAAAAGAGCTTTTTCTGATGGAACCGGAATGCTGGAAATAATCCAGAGGAATTCAGAAAACAAACCTGTCAGAAGAATATTTTAAACAACCCCCTTTTTCAGCCGCAGTATCGACAACTCGCACTCTTCCCTTGTCACCTGAAGGAAGCCCAAGCAGCCATCAGAGAACAAAGCCAGCGGAGGGGCTGGACCCCGTAGCGCTGCGGAGGTTTCCCGGGGAGTAGCTGTGCCTCTGTCTCTTCCCCTTAAGCACCCGGAGGTTACAACACGGCGCATCGTGCTGCTAAACCGCGTGTGGGGCTGTGGCTATAGACCTTCACGAGGGGCTTTGCAGAGGCCGCCCCAGGCGCCGGTGCATCCTCGCGGCGTGTGCGGAAGGTGTGGGCACACAAGCAGGCTTCCCCTCGCGCCCCGTTACAGCCGGGTGAACTGTGCCGGGTCGGCGCAGGGCTGGCTGTGGGAGCGCTCCCTCCCTGAGCGTGCTCCCGCTGTCCCTACGTGCCGGCAGGGCTAGGGCGGTGCCGGGGTTCAGCCGCAGCCCCAGCTCAGCACCACGCAGCCATCGCTGCCCCTGCCCCGATGGGATGGGGGAGAGAATCGGAGGAGTGAGAGTGAGAAACACTCCTGGGGTGAGATAAGAACAGTTTAATAATTGAAATAAAGTAAAATAGTAATGATAATAGTAACAATAAAATAATAATAATAATAATATCCAAAGCAAGTGCTGCCCAATGCAATTGCTCACCACCCACCGACCGATGCCCAGCCCGTCCCCGAGCAGCGATCGCTGCTCCCCGGCCAACCCCCCCAGTTTCTATACTGCCCATGACGCCGTATGGTATGGAATGGCCCTTGGGGCAGTTGGGATCAACTCTTCTGGCTGTGCCCCCTCCCAGCTCCTTGTGCCCCTGGCAGAGCAGGGGAAGCTGAAAAGTCCTTGCCTGGCATAAGCAGTGCTGAGCAACAACTAAACCATCAGCGTGTTATCAACATTCTTCTCCTACTAAATCCAAACCACAGCACTGTGCCTGCTACTAGGAAGAAAATTAACTCTATCTGAGCCGAAACCAGGACAGGTGGGTCTAACCCCCGTTAGGTCTCGCGTCCAGATGTGGTCTGTAGTGGCATTCCCGGCAGAAGATTCAGCAGCAATGGATAACGGCCATGGCTCCCCTACCTGCGCCAGCCACATCACTGCCAGTACTGACACCGCCCGAACGCTGGTACCTAGGGAAGGGGCTGGTATTGCAACAGCTCTGGGAAGCTGCTGACGTTGCTCCGCTGGCCACAGTGACCCTCAGCAAACCAGCCGGCTCTCCTTGGTGTGGGGGCTTGCAGGACTTGCCCTGCGACAGCCTGGCCGTGCAGCCGGTCCCACCAGCCCCAGGCAGCGCCCAAGCCTCATGGGCTGGGTTGCCAGCACCGGAGCCGTCGCAAGCGGTTAGGCTCTCGCAGACAGGTGGGTATCCAGGTGTGCTGTGAGGTGGGGCAAGAACATGACTGATACGTGAGCGGCGTGCATTAAAGCTGCTCCCTTCATGTTACTTATTAGCAAATTCTCTCCCACCTCATCCCATTTCTCGCGTGCTGCCTGTGCAAAGGTGGTTCTCTTTACAAAGCCATCTTTCTCATTGTCCATGTTGCTTTTAAGTAACTGACACTCACATTTTAAAAAGAAATCAGCAACGGCTGCATTAGATGAAATGTATAATGTGGCAGCAATTTGCAAAGTAGGGCTTCTAAAATAGACCTTTTCATCTGCAGAGATTCAAAGGTCCCAAAGAAATCCAGGAAGCAGAACTGCTGGAAGGGGGGCTAGCTGACCGTGGGCAGTAAATTAGCCGTGCGTGTGCAGTGTAATGTGGGAGCAAGCAAATATTTGGGTAACATGAAGAAGTGACACATCAGAGAACAAAAATAGTAAAAGGAGCTCTACAGGGCTGGACAGAACTGTATTTGCTGCATTTAGTCCTGGATACCTGATAGTTCAGAGTTAGATACTTCAGAGAGGATCTAAAAATGAAGAAATACTTTGAGTATTTGAGTCTGCTTGTGCTTCTGGGTTTGGCTGGCATCTGGGAAGGATGCAACGGGAAAAGGCAATCATCCACCCTTCTCTGCCAGGTAGGAAGGGCACACCCGGGAGCTGCAGGGATGCCCTTGGCACCGTCCGGAGAGCACGATGAGACGCAGCCGGAGGGCAGGGCTGCCTTGTGCTAAAAGGACGAAACATCAACCCTGTGCGAGGCGCCCGGCCGCTCCGGCCTGTGCCTATCTAGACACGCCGTTGAGTGGCTTGGTCCTCGCATGGAGCCGTGTCTCATCTGGGAGATCAGTTGTGTAAGCAGCAAGGTATCTTTATCAGTTTGGAAATTCATTTCCTGGTGTCAAGGCTGCGAGGACGTGAACAGATAAACTGGGAGGCTGCTGGCAGGGTCTGCGGCAGAACCTGGGATGGATAGAAATGTCAGTCACTGTCAGAGGGGAAGGACCCGTCCCTCTCTCCCGCAGGAGATGTCCTGGGGTGACAGGAGCTGCTCAGCTGGAGCTGGCATTGGCAGGGATGGCTGGGATGGTGCCGTGGCCAGGCTCCCGCTGGGAGACAGGCCACCCCAGCCCTGGGGAGGAGAGAGCAGGCATCCATCACCTGCCTGGCAGAGCAGCACTGGCAGAGGTGCAGAGGAAAAGGCCACTCCGGGGCTGGCCTCCGTGCCCCTCGTCGGCTCGGCAGAAAGCCGGGGCTGCGGGGACTCCCGGGGTGCCCAGAGCGTGCGCTGGAGTCTCCCCACATCCCGGCATTTCTGTACCCGTGCCTGGACAGCCCCATGCCAGAAAGGAAAGGGGAGCATCTTGAAGGAGGTTTTAATCAAAAGTTAGGAGTTGCAGCCAGCATGTCACAGTTCCTCATTAGATTGCCATTATAATGCTCCGTAATTGGAAAGACGTTAATATTGACAGTGTTGTGAAGAATGTCCTGCTTCTCCTTGCATGCGTGGATTTGATAGAGTTGAATAATGGAGCAGATATGATGGATTAGAAAAATTCCCCAGTTAAGGTCCCTAATTATAGAGTTTTACCTGCCCAATTAAGGTGGAGTACTTGAGAAAAAACTAGACACTGACTCTCTCCAGGCATCCAAGTGCTCTGTGAAGTATCAGCAGCCACAGCAGCCCCAGCCTGGAGGATGACTGGAATTTTATCCCACTTGAAATGTTGTCTTCCTGACTTCCCTGCAGTAGGAAGCTAAAATTCGGTCAGAGGCTGAAGTAGCACTTACAAGTCCTGCTCCTCGACACGGTCTGGAGCTGCACAGCTATTTTACCCTGCCCGGATGTGGATTCAAGAAGCAGGAGTAATTTAAAACAGCCCCCACTGTACCCCACAGCCCAAGTTTCCTTTGCCCTTTTTTAAGAAATCTGAGTGATTCTGGGAGGAAGGGCTGATGGCTTGGCCGGCGTGTCGGATGCAGGCGCAGGCGAAATGTTTCAGCAGCAGGACCCACCGCCGCGACCGCTGGGAGAGGCAGCAGGAGCAGGGCCTTTACGTTGCTTCTCCGGACAAGAAATTACAATTTTCCTTTCTAGGTTGGGAAGGCGTTTTGCAAAATTTAAAGATAAAAAGGCCAAACCTAGTCAGAAGGGGAAGTGCGTGAAGTCGTGCTGCTTGGCTGGGGGAGCGCACGACGGGGCTGGGCGGGATGCGGGCACGGCAGAGAGGACCCCCCTCCTGCCCCGGGCACCGTGCCGGCCCCGCCGCCGGCACCCCCGTGCTCCCGCCTGGCACCGGGCTGCAAACCCCAGCAGAGCAGCCGGAGCCGTGCTGGCTCCCGGGGGACCTGGGGCTTCAGGGCTGCAGCGCGGACCCTGAGCGAGCCCAAAGGCTTGAAAATTCAGTCTCTTAGGCACACTGGAGGGATAATTTTTTGAAGTAAATAATAATTTAGTTGTCTGCAGCCTAAGGATGAATCATGCCAGTTTTCCTTTAACTATCTTAAAAAAAAAAAAAAAAAAAGGCGATGTTGGTGCTGGAGGAGCTGGCGGGTGGCACCCGCGGTGCGCGCTCGGTGACGCTTGCCACAGCAAAAGGGCAGGTACAGCGGTACAGACCCCACTCACCCCGCTCCTGAGGAACAGCCGGCTCGCTACTGTAGAGAAAATTGTAGTATCCGAGTCTCCCTCTAATCCCTCCCTGTAGTGGTGGGACAATTATCCCATAAATTAGGAAATAAATATTCTGCGCGGGCTCTGGAGTTTGTAACTATTTACCCAAGGTGCGCTTTCTTCTCCGGAGATATTCCTGCAAGGCTGCTGAGGGATGGAGACATGCCTGTGCTTTTTTTTCTTTGCCCCTGCCTCCCTTTCATCTGCTCTTGTGATGAATCGTAGGGAAAAACCACCCAAGCCCGTCTGTTTTGGCTTAGATCAGCTTTTCTTCTCATTATAATTTAAGTCTTTAAGGGTCTTCAGTAGGAGCCTGTAAAAGTCAGATCATTCATTCCTGTTGACGCCATGTGTTTCATGGCCATCCGGGCCGTGATTCATGCGGCGGTGCCCGGGACGCGCCTCCTTTGTGCCGCGGCAGAACAATGCCTTTGTGCGCCGGGCTGGCGTGCCCGCGCAGGCTCCACGCCGGGCGGCAGAGAGTTAACCAGAAAAATCTTGTAATAGCTGAAAACTATGGATTGAGCAAAATCTCCCTGTCAGCTCTCTGTGATTTTGCTGAGAGCACTTGGACATGCTGGCATTGGATTTACAAATTGAAAATCATTAATAATTCTAACCAGGCTGTGATAAATCTGAGATCAGTCTCGATGAACCTGGACACCATTTCATAAATCAAAAAGATTACTTAGGAATTTTTTAAAATCTGACGTCAAAATGTCATGGTTACTAATGGTTTTTGTAGATCTCTTACAGTGATATATCATTTATCTACGCTACATCTAAAATGTGACACCAGGGCAGAAATGTGATGTCTTTAATATCATGAATACATTTTATCCCATAATAAAGGTATTAACAACTTCTTGCTGTGACTTGTACTTGAAGTTCTGCACCTGATTTAGTGCTATTGTTATCATATTAACTGTTTTCCTCCCAAATACGCGCAGGCAAACTGTTGCTTATTTCGCGTGGCGACGGGCTGATGAAGAGGAGGGGATTCCTCGGGCGCGGCTACTCGCCCCGGCTCCCCACCTCCGCGCTGCCCCGGGGACCCCGGGCACCGCTGGCTCCTGCTGCGTGGGCACAGCCTCCTCGACCCCGGCGCCGCTCCGCAGGGATGCTCGGCGGCGACCTTCTGTGACAAGGCTCGTCTTCCTGCCGGGATTGCGAGGGCGGGAGGCTGCGGGTGTGCACAGGCTCCCAGTGCAGCGGCAGTCGACGGTCTGCTGCTTCCTACCAACCTCTGCCCCCTCGCTGGCGTAACCGGCTTCTCGAAGGGAGGCGTGTTTTGGAGCAGGGGCGCATGCTGCTGGTGAGCTTTGCCAAGGAGGGGTCACCGGCAGAGCTGCACGGTTTGGCCTGCCAGCGCAGCTAACGCAGCATCCTGCTGTCCCTCCCTAGGGCGTAACCACGGAGCTGTTTGGCAAGGAAAGGGAAGGATGGACCTGAATGCCTCGCGGTGCCGGTAAGACGTGGGAGCACAAGAGGACATCATTCAGCACGTGGTCTGAGTGAGCATCAGCTGCAGGGACGTGCAACACGGTGACGAGAAAATGCCAGAGCCAGAATGGAGCTAGCAAGCAGGCATGGCTCACAGCACAGAGGTTTGTTTTCTGTTGGTTCTCATAGAATTTTTCTACACCTTTTAAGCGGGCTATTCTGAGAAAAGTTTACAAGACTTATGGAATAAAAACCCAGCAAATAACCTCCAGAAAACACTCTTCAAATGATTAATGAAGCAGATGCTAAAAAATATCACTGAAGATGTAGGTAAGGTCTAAAATAAAGGAAGAAGCTGCATCTACGCCACTGCTTTGGCTGTGGAATCAAGCACAAATGTTATTTTGCACAGACTGGTGTGGATGCCCTGATCTCCTTGGTGAAACTTGGGTCTGTGCTCTAGGATGGCTTTGTATTTCGTACCACACATTGTGTGAGCTCTGACTCCGGGGCACAAACAAAAACCTTGAGGCGCTGGGAAGTCTGCTGGAAGCAAGCGGGCAACCGAAGGTCCAGGTCCAAGCTCACCCTGAGCACACATAAACCTAGTCTGGCAACTCAACAAACCACTAAAATACCAAAACTCAGTGTTTAAGGCAGGCCTAACAAACACCGTGGAGTGCTTTTCTCGGTTTAGAAGCAGCTCCCTCTCTGTGCTCGCATTGCAGATGGTGTGGATGTGCGGAGGATGTGCATCAGCACAGTGAGGCAACGGCACGGCTGCTTTTGCTCAGCTCTGTGCGTGTGCAGGCGTACACGTCCGTGTGTGCCCCCACATCCCTTCACTTCCTATATCGAACCTTCAGCGCTTGCCGGCACGGCAAAACGCACGGGCCACGGATGCTGTAGCACAGTACTATGCAACTTCCTACAAAGGATTTTTGTATTATAAATTACTTTTGGAGACTTTCCTATAAAATGTTACATTGCTTTGGTGCATTCCTTTCAAAAATGAAGGGTTCAACTGTTAAAACGAGTCGTTCCCAGTCTCTTCCCAGTAAGTCAGAAACGCGCTGCAGGAGCATACACCCTCCGGCGCTCTGGGTGTAGCTAAAGAGCTATCAGAGCCTAACAGGTAGCTGAGGAATTTAAAGCAAAGCTTTATGGGGAGAGATTACATTCAGAGGTGAACAAATGGTGGTACCAAGTCTATGCAAAGCAAGTGACAAAATGTAAAAATCCTCCCCGCATTTTGAAGGAAAATATATCTTTCTTTCTGCACGGTTCCCATGAAAAATAGGCTTTTTTATTTCCTTTTTTCATGCTAGGAAATTAATATTTGCCTTTAAAAAAGATTTGGTGGAGGTTTGTGTGAAGGTCATTAACAATCTCACTGGGGAATAAAGAAGGGAGTGACTGAAATCTGCATGGGTTTGCTACTCGTTTGTGGCTTTGCTTTACACGTAGCATTTTTATTAAGAAAGTAATACTTCGGGGCTGGTAATTGCGTTGCCAGCTGGGCCGGGGAGGGAGAGGAAGAAAGCAGAGCACTGAAACCTACTATTTATGTCCCTGCTAGGTACAATTCCAGGCAGGTATATATATGGTAAATCTCCTTGAGCTGTCCCCAAAGTCACCCTGAAGTGCCGCAACTCTTCCCGGCGTTGAGCGCTTTCCTCCGGGGCCGCAGCTGCGTGGCGGGGCCAAGGCAGCCGGTGCCGGCGGCGGCACCGCGGGGTGGGCGCGGGCACCGCGGCGGGTGGGCAGCGCTGGCCCTGCCCGACGCGGCTGCAGGGGTGGGCGCTGGGGCAAAGCAGGGTGCTGGCTGCAGGGACCTCTGTCCCCTGGAAGGGGACAAATAACCCCAGGTCCTCCTGGAAACGCCAGGCGCTTCCACAGCGGCTTCTGTTTATCAGGTAGTAAGGTCACCTGTTTCTGTTCCATTTAACCCCAAAACACCCGCGGTTAGGATTCAAGCTGTAAAACCCTGGTATTGCTTGCAAGTCTTCTTAAAAAATTAGCATAGCACAGAGTAGATACAATCTGAAGTTGGCTTGTAAAATCTTTTGGAAGGATCATTAAGGGTATTTCATTATCTCCATATTGCCAAGGTCAGGCTGTCCATATTTCCTCTTTAGTGCTGCGATGGGAATATGCCGCGACTGTGGTATAATAGACCAGAAAATGTCCACACTGGGAATGATGGTAAATCAATAAAAACTCATCAATATAACTCCCACTTTCCCAAGGTACTGCAAACAGCCTCGAGTTTGTAATTTACTTACGTATCTTCACCTTTTTCCCAACATTTTTTACACCAACTTCTGAACTTTTTGTCTGTGTAAAATCTTTGTGAGAGAAAATATATATAAGGGATAAAATGCTTTATTGAAAAGATTATTGATTTTTTTTTGGCCAAGCTGCTTGTGCAGCAGCTCCACGCTGCTCTCCCAGCAGGGAGATCTAAATTTGAGAGGGGCCGAGGCAGCCAGGTGGGAGGCAAGGAGACGCGGGTACAGCAGTGCCGGGGAGAGCACCTCCGTCCTGCCGCCCGCCCGGCACGCGGCGACGGGGCCGCCGAGCTCGGGGGGAGAACAAAGGTTTGCAAAGCCAAAGCCACGCTGCAGAAGGGAGAGGGAGAATTGCGCAGCTCGGGCGTGGAGAAGAGGGTTACGCGTCTCTCAAGACCGATCGTTAATACTGTGTTACGGCTGTGCACTGTGCTGTACAAACACCTAAGCAACACCAGACGTGCTTTAGTCCTGCTTCCGCGTGCTTCCTCCCAAACCTGCACTGCCTGAACGCTCAGGCCAAGCCCAGAGCTGCTTTTATCCCGCATGTGTGGGGTGGAAGTGGGGAGCGCTGACCGACAGCTCCCCATAGCACTGCTGGGACTCAGACGTGTGCCTCGAAGATGGGAAGAGCGCTTTGGCTCTTTAGCAGCCTCAGTAAAGCCTCGAGCAAATGGAAGCTGAGGGGTGGTTGCTGCTTCTTTCTCCATAGCACCTTGCTTATACCCGTCTGTCTGTCTTCTTCCATTTCTCATTCTTTTTATTCATCTACTTTCCTCCCTGTCTTTTTTCTACTCTCCACTTACTTTGGAAAAAAAAAACAAAAAAACAACCTAAAAGCATAAATACACTATATCTTTTTTTAGGCTGACAAAGGGACATCCTCATCACGCAGCATATCCTGCCACGGACAGCTGGACAATGGCTCCTGGTTCCTTCCCCGATGCTCAGAGCCACGGTCCCTGTGGACGTGGGCACCAGGCTCGCAGGGCACCGGCTGTCTCGGCTGGACACAGGGAGGGCTGCACTAGCGCCCACGATCCATTCCGATTTTGAGACTGCTGAACCCTTTACTATGAGCCAACCACTGAAATAAAACCAGTCCCATTTTATTAAAAGCCCAAAGACGCAATTAGATCTTGCAGATTATGCAAATGATGTGTAGCCCTCTGACTGCTGGCAATTTGCTACACAGACCTCTGCTGCAGCGTTTGGGAAGCCCTGTCTGAGCACCGGTTAGAGACCCTTACCCCCTTGCATAGCTCTGGAGCCTGAAGCCCTGATAAATATTCCACAAAATACGAACAGCCTATTTTCTCTTGCTACTCTGACCTTTTCCCCAAGACGTTAGAATGTATTTTTTTGCCAGCTACTGTATGCTTATCCCCAGGGGTCAGGGACCTACAGGGCTCTATTAACTGTCAGTGGGTTTTTTTTTCCTGATGTCTGAGTTTACCCATAGCTAAGCTAATGTACTGAAGAGAGTCTTGGCAGGGGCAATAGACATCGTGTCACTGAGGGCATAAAGGCCAAGGAGTGGATGGAAAAACCTGGTGGTGAAACTTAATCAGCAAGTAAAGACCTGAAGCCAGGCTGCATTTGATCGGAGGGACCCCACAAACACCTACTGGAAAGAGAAGTGGCTGCTTTCCCTTACCCCTCTGCTCGTTGGCCCCGTCGCCCCGAGCCGGCAGGCAGAGGGGTGCTGGTGCTCGCCCGGGGCGGGGAGAGCCACAGCACCCAGAGCAGCATCCTTGTGCAGAGCACCCGGCTTTGGGGTTGCTTGCAGTGCTCAGGCACTCGTCTGGGGATAAGTGCCTTCTCTCATTCTGTCCTCTATTTTCTCATTTTTGACTTTTATGGTTTTTCATTTACAAGTCTAATCAGAGAGAGGCAGCAGGATGGGATAGTGCAATCATTCAACATAGATTAACAATAGAGTCAATAGCCTACAAGTGTTTGCAGCATCCCCCAATGCAAGCTCCTTCAGCACCGAGCCAGGAGACACCCTAGGAGGCTGAGGCA
Source organism: Pelecanus crispus (assembly GCF_030463565.1). Lineage (NCBI taxonomy): Eukaryota > Metazoa > Chordata > Aves > Pelecaniformes > Pelecanidae > Pelecanus > Pelecanus crispus. The sequence goes on from NC_134651.1 coordinate 43,849,896, forward strand.
GAAAGGAGCTCCAAATGCGAAGCCATTGCTTGAAGACCTCAGCTGAACACACCTACCTCCCAAACTGTCCTGGTTTCGGCTCAGATAGAGTTAATTTTCTTCCCAGCAGCAGGCACAGTGCTGTGGTTTGGATTTAGTATGAGAATAACGCTGATAACGCGCTGATGGTTTAGTTGTTGCTCAGCACTGCTTACACCAGTCAAGGACTTTTCAGCTTCCCCTGCTCTGCCAGGGGCACAAGGAGCTGGGAGGGGGCACAGCCAGGAGAGTTGATCCCAACTGCCCCAAGGGCCATTCCATACCATACGGCGTCATGGGCAGTATAGAAACTGGGGGGGTTGGCCGGGGAGCAGCGATCGCTGCTCGGGAACTGGCTGGGCATCGGTCGGTGGGTGGTGAGCAATTGCATTGTGCATCACTTGCTTTGGATATCATTATTATTATTATCATTATTATACTGTTACTATTATCATTACTATTTTACTTTATTTCAATTATTAAACTGTTCTTATCTCACCCCAGGAGTGTTTCTCACTCTCACTCCTCCGATTCTCTCCCCCATCCCACCGGGGCAGGGGCAGCGATGGCTGCGTGGTGCTGAGCTGGGGCTGGGGCTGAACCCCGACACAAACAGACCAGCATCTCCTCCAGGAGCTCCCCTCGCAGGAAGCTTTCAGGCCAGACAGCAAAGGCAAGGGAAGCATCTCATTTCATCTGATTTGGGACAGCTTTAAACACTGCAGCCACCGCCCAGGCAAGCTGGCCGGGAAGCAGCTCGCCGTGGGTGCCGCTAACCCAGATCCGCCGCGGCTGGATGGGTGCATCGCCAACCAGACCCAGCCGTGGTCCTACGGCACGCGCTGCCGCTGCGAGCACGGCTTCCTGGGTGGGGTGTGTTTACACGGGTAGTCCTGAATATACCCTCAGGATTGCTCATCACAGCTCTACGGCTACGCAATCGAGGTTTTAATCTCCAAACCCATTTTTCCGCAGGAAGGAAATAATCTGGTTTAACCATATTGGTAAGAACACACATCGCGGAGTGTGTAAATCCCTGTCAGTGAGATCCTGAAGAACATAACATCCAGGGGAGGTGTGCAATTTCAACCCACTGCAAAAGTAATTAAGGGCACGATTCAGCAAAGCATTAAAAGCCTGCTTTTTGTTTTTATTTTAAGCACTTGCGTAAGCACCTGTATTGAATCAAGACTTAACACTGCGTATCATTCCTCCGCGCAGGGCTGGCATGGCCAACATTACACCCTGCTGTGAAACAGCAGCACCTTACGGCAAGCCTCCTGGCAAAGCACCGCGCCGGTCCCGAGCGCCGCTGCCCTGGGCTGCGCCGTCGCTGCTGGAACGCTGCGGCTCTGCCCGTCCTGCGAAGCCACCCCACTCTGCTCTCGACGCAAACTGGCTTTCAAAGCCTAACAGGCTAGAACTGGGGTTTTAAGAGCAGTCTAAAGTTAAAAATAGTTGACATTTTGGAAGTGACTGCGAGGTAGAATTCAAGCTTCCACCTGGTTTGTTAGCGATTGGAAAGTACGTTGAATACAGAAGTGTGCAAAACAGGGTTGCTGCTGAAGAGCACAGCTGGAAAAAATACGTCACATTTTTATAACTGCTGTATACCTAATAAAATATAATATATTTACTATCAGCTGAAGAATAGATTGGTAAACACCGTAAATTAAATCCTATGATGAAGTTTATTAAACTTCAAGGCAGTGCCTACTGAGACGCAAAGGCTAGAAGTTATTGGAAATTCTGAGCCTTTCACCTCCGTTTTCCATGTTATTTTAAACTGTTGTTACCCAAAAAGGTGCAGGCTGTGGTACCTGAATATATACAGACATGCCAGCTCCATGATGCGACTCACTACGCCTGGCCCATAATTTACCAGCTTTAACCCTCCTGTGAAATGACATCTATATAAATATTGTTAATAGCACTCACATAATGTTAAGTCAGGTTTTACTGGACTCCCTCATACACCCTTTGGATTTATTAGCTATAGGATTTGAAGTAAATTTTTATTAGCCCAAGTTAAACCCAGCTACCATGGGCTTGGCATTTGGGCTTTCTTTCCCCCATCTTTCTTCCTTTATCTGAGCTTGGGCCCCCTTTTCTCAGCCCAGTGCTTCCTCCCTCAGACCGAAACGTCCTCGGATAAATCTTAAGGAATGAAACATTTATTAATTTTCCTAACCAATGTTGATCTCATAAATTACCAGGACTTTTTCATGAAATGGTTATTAACATCCATGGCTGTATGTTAATGGCTTATTGACCAAATATGGGATAATTAGACCCTAGCAGCACTGGCCACTGTGATCTATGAGAAGCAAATTTGGCCCTTATTACACCAATGACCTATTTAATATCTACTGATGAATTTAAGGTAGAATCACAGGCAGAATTGGCTTCAAGGAGCTGCCCTCCAATTAACGAGCAGAAAGATTCTTGTATAAAATCTATTGATCCAGAAAAAAATATTAACAAAAATCATTTTTTGTAACTGATGATTAATTGGCTAAATAAGCGTTAGACTGCGATACGCCAGGAAAACACTGGTACCCAGATATTTCCTGGGATTAACCAAACAGTGAGTCTGTCTGACTAGAGGGCCCCGTCTTCAATCCCAGCTTTGAAGGATTTAGGTCCTAATTTATACTTTGAGGATTTATACTAATATTTTAAAGAATTTAAACATTTATCCATACTGCAGTTTCAGGGACAACTGTTTAGACCTGCTGCAAATGAGTGCGCTGTGTTTGGTTTAAGTTCCTAAGCGTGCTGTATATTTGAAATGGAAGTTAGCATGCTGCGCGCTGCTCAAGGAGACCCTTTCCTCTGTCGTCTCACAGTATTTAAAATCAAATTAAAGATAAAATAAAAGGATTCAAAGCAAAGCCAGAAAGGAAGGAATACAATTCGTTTGAAGTACTTGAGCTATAGCTTCATTGTAGGCAGGATGCACAGGTCTGAGTGCAGTTTAAAAATTAAGCTGGTACTTTTTTTGTGAATACAAAAAAAAAAAAATTCCTCAGCTGATCCAGCAAAACTAATTTGCACTCTGGTGACCCAGAAAGGCTTCTATAGAAATGCATATACTTGGAATTGTTACAGGCACATCTCAATCAGTGGAGAGGACTTGTTTGAACTCCTCATTGTTTTTAAGCTTTACTAATGCGATTTAAGCACCATGCTTGCGCGGCAGCTGACGGCTCCGCGGCGCTGCGCCTCACGGGGCGCTCCCAGCCGGGCTCCCTTCCATGGCTCATGGCTGAGCCCAGCTCCTACAGCCCGGCTCTGGCTGCTTACCCAGCTTGCCCGCTTCTCTCACAGCCCGGAGTGTCACAAACGAGGAGACACTGGTTTGGCAGGTCATCTCCGAGACCCCGTAAGGCAACTGATGAGGGAGAGGGAACAATTTATTGCCCTAAATAAATGCTATAGTTCCAAAAATTGGGCAGCTACCACTCTTCTTATCCCACTCACTATAACTTTTAGGTCCTCTGCAACGGCTAACAGTGATTTGGAACTCTTTCTCCCTGCCAGATTCAGCTTCTCTGTAAGAAAGGGTAAGCCCAGGAAGAGATTAACTGATTGCTGCAAACAGGAGCGCCGCGAGTTCTCACAATTCAGACCTTGCCAAAGCTCCAGGACACTACAACAAGTAATTTTAACCTCCATTGGGTTTCAAAAAAAAAAAAAAAAAAAGTCTTCCACAGCAATTCCTCCATCAAGGCTGCACAAAGCAAAGCTTTCCAGGGTCAGGACAGGCTCGAGTTCCCGGCCAAGGCTGGGCTCAGCACAACGTGCCCGCTGGGGCGTGGAAGCCCTGCAGACCCCGCGCCGGGAGCCTCCGGTGCTCGGACACGCAGATTACTGCAGCAGTGCATCACTGCAGATAAAGTAAATCCAGTAATAAATATGGAGTGCAGGAGTAGACTGCAAGGAGTAATTCACAATAGCTATTGTACCTCTCCAGTTCACTGTACTAGGAGAGATTGCCTGGAGGTAGATAGTGGAAATATTAGAAGGTGAAATGAGAAGGAAGTTTCTCTAACTGAGCTGAGGACAGGCTTTATAGGCTAATGAAGGGACAGATGACACAGACAAAAGAAAAATACTACAAAAGATAAAAAGAAAGAATTAATACATGAAAAATGAAAGCAAGCAGATTAAAAAATAGAAAGCTACCAGCACTCCCTTTGCTCACATATTATTCCCTAATTACAGATAAGAACCCAGGGGCTGCAGTCAGACACACTGTTTTAATAATTTTTATACCTTTTTCCTGCTTCTTTCGCCCTCTCTCAAGGAATCTACTAACTGCCATCACCAGAGACAGACAGACAGACAGGCAGGCAGCGCACCCAGGGCTCCAGGCGTGCCCAGCGGAGATGCCCGTAGGTATTATCCCAGCCCAGGGAAGCTGAAGCTGCGGCCACCACTGCTGTTCTTCCTCCATCCACCTCTTCCTCAGCTGCCTTAGGAACACACCCAGCCCCAGGTAGCTGAAGGGCTTTTAATAGCTGCCCTCCCAGATTGCTTACTGCAGGCAGGTGAAGAGGGTGTTAGGCGCAGGGACTCGTGCCAGGGGGGACGCTCTCTGTGGAGGAGGAGGTGGAGATGGCCTCCGAGTCCAGCCCGGGTGCAACCAAAACAGCAAACATGATGAGAGCACAACCCACAGGGCTGCCCCAAACCTGAGGGAAGGTGGTCAGTAAACCCAGGATGCGCACGGGGTGCAGGGAGCTGCTGCTCGCGTAGCTGAAACGCCCGGATGCACCTGAAACCCTCATCGGGCACATTCACATCGTCTGGTGTCTGAACACCTCGCATTCTCAGCCTTCTCATTGCTCTTCCTGTACCCCACTACAACAAAGCTCTCTTTTAAAGAAGTAGATATATATTTTTTCTGGGACCGAGTGGGTTGAGGAAGACGCCCCCGTGCCCCAAGCCCCGGCGCTTTGCTGCCAGCCCTGTGCCGCAGCCTGCGCCACCCCTTCCCCGCATCGCTTCCTTCTCCAGGGAGGGGATGTCTTCCTCGCGTAACGCTAAACCGTGCCAAACCACGAGCCTTCCAGTGCCGAGGACAGCCGAGACTGAAAATGTTGAAACCCTGCTCCCCAGAGCAGAGCGAGGACGCCCCGTGTCCGGTCCTGCAGCTCCTGTCCTCGCACCGCCTGACCGAGCATCCGCTTACTGCTCGGTCTCCTGCACCAAGTGTTGCTACCAGCCAACCAACACCTAGATTTAAAAATTAAATCTAAAGAAAAGAACAGCTTCCTTTCCAGTATCTATTGAGTTCAGAAGGAAAATGTTGTAGATCTTCCCTGTTTTCTCGCAAAAATGGTGTCACTTTTGAAATGGATCACCTGGCTGCGCTGGGCTCTGCGGTTGCAGAGAATTCCTCTCTCCCTGCCTATCCCCGCCAGCCTGTGCAATGCTGCCTCCCAATACCTCTCCCACCTGAAATTCGCTCTTTCTTCTCGTGACAGGGTGTAAGAAAGAATAGGTGCAGATTTTAACCTCTATAATAGACACTAAATCACATATATTTGTTTTCCTCTATGCTGGGAAAATGTCCCCGAGGAAACATGTTAAATTTGGGCTTTAAAAGCACCAATTTAGCTATTATGAGTTTTCTATGCTTTTTCTATTCAGGGAATGTTTGGCTTGAACACAGTACATAGAAGAAATAAGATCAGCTCAACTGTTTTAAAGCTGATTGACACCTTGGGTTTTTTCCCTTGTAATCTGAAGCAAAAGAAAAAAATATAAAGGGAACCAGACACTCATTTAAAAGAAATTATTTCCTTGCCTACAGTCCCTGATCAGGGCTGCCTGTGCAGGGAGAATAAGATCTCATAAAAAGCCTTTCGTGGGTTCTTCTTCACATCATTCCGGTTCAGGTTTTGGTGGCAGATGAACTGTATTTCATCAGAGTTTAGAGGAAATTCAAAGTGAAGTTAAGGAAGTTGCTGTAAATGAGAAAAAAAATTCCCAACAAACCCTTTCATTCTAGCTTAACATATCAGCCAAATCAGGAAACAGCTGTAGCAGAAATATTGTTTTTAATAATCGGAGAAAGCAGCAGAGACGCAGCTTTTGTTGGAACAGTGACCCCCAATGGCGAGAGCGGCGCGGGCTGCGGAGGATGAGGAGACCCTGGCCAAGGCGGAGGAAGAGGGTCTTGCTGAAAACCCGGCCGAGGCATGCTGCGAGGCCCGTGGGGCCATCGCCTCTGCCCGCAGCGGCCACCAACCTGGCCCTCGTCCTGGCCAGCGGCAGCCCCAAGCCCCGCCGGCTCCGTCTGGGGACGGAGCTGTCTGCAGCCTTGCACCCTCTCGGGAAGTTTCCTCTGCGGAGGCTCCGGTGGGCATGGAGCCCGCCGACACCTCGCGTCCGGCTTCCACCACAGCTCCTCTCGCCTGCCGAAATTTTGCTCGGAGCAGCCTGGCAGCCCGGGTGTCGGCAGGCACCGGGAGCGGGGCTGCGCGGGGTCCCGGGGTGGGAGGACGGGGAGCCCCGGTGCAAGGCGCTGCGGGATGCCTGCCGGAACCCGTGCGCGCACCGGCGGCCTTGAACCCCTCGCGGGGCAGGCGGGGTGGGTGACCCTCGGGACGGCATGCCGGGAATGAAGTGGCAGCATGGTGTCAGAGAGAAGTCCCGCCAAGCGGGTGCCAGGGTGTCCCTGTCTGCTCAGCCACCGCCGGCAGAGTGAGGAGGGTCTGACGGGAGCGTGGCCACCGTGGCTCACGGCGGAGCGGGCGAGGTGGCCCCAGGAGCGGCTCTGGGGGGGTTCCTGGCGCAGAGGCTCTGCAGGAGGCAGCCCCGACCTGGGGACCCCAGCCTCGTCCAGAGGGCGGGTTTCTTGCTGATGGGTGGGGGCACAGAAATGCCCCCTTGCTTCTCCAGCACGGCGAGCGCGCAGCCCGAAGCTTGAGCAGTGACGCGTGCTCTTCTGCCGGCTGCGGTGTCACAACACGTTTCGGTCGTTTGGCTTGGGTGGGCTGCAAGGGCGGGGGATGAGGAGCGGGATGTTTCCTGCTAATAAAAAGAACAGTGATGTTGCAATGGCTGCACCAAGGAGCTTCCGTCTGGCCATTGAATTGTTCTGTCTTTACGGCTGCAGAACTGGAAGTGCCTGATATGCTAGGTGCAAGATATTTCTTTTCTTTCTGGTCAGTACTCATAGTCTTGTGGTTGAACGGTTTGTTTATCCTGACAGAATGTCATCCGGCTTGGCTTTGATTTTGCAAATAATCCACCTCCAGCTATGAATGCTCTCACTCCGCGATAGCCTTAACTTTCGTTCCGCCATAGGGCATGGGATGATTTCAAGATGGTTAAGGGGAGATGAAAGGATTTTTGCCCTTGTCCTTTTCCCTTGCTTTGAGAAGTAAACAATAAAGTTTAAGCCTTCCCACAGAAAATTTGTAAAAATGTGAGAAGACAGTAGAGACCAAATAATTATCCATAATCAATACAGTTAAAGTCAATGGACTCTGCATGTCCTCTTCTAATAGACTTTGTTCTGGGTTGTACCTTGACAGTTTATTTAGAAATATGAACTCTGTAAGGAATGGCTATTTGACTATGTAATCTTGTTAAACTCATAAATTCAGTTGGTCTGAAGTCTATATCATTGAAGCCAGCTGGAACTAAATGTTCTGATAGCTACAAAATGGTTCATTGAAGAAAATTCTGAAATAAAGGGACTAATAAGTTGCCAAGAGAAATGTTTACATAGGCCTAAGTGAAATTATCATAAGGCAAGGGGAACAATTTTTGACCCACATCTTAAATTCTTGCTTAGTCAAGTTATGCAGGCAAATGGATTGTATAATGGGACATATTTATAAAATAAAGCTGATTAGTGATGTTGGTGTCTCATACAGCCTACGTCCAGCACTAAATCAGATTAATTTATAGGTGATTTTGTTGATGAGCACACACTGATGCTCCCATGGTGTGAATTTCAATAACTTGCTTTCCTCTTTGGAATCCATAATTCTATTATTTGAGACACTTCATTGTTATAGATAACACATTTTAAGTGATATTATTTATGCTGTTTCATCTTGTCACTTAGGTTCTTGCTCAAGTTCATTAATGTATTGTGCTCCTCTCTGTACAAGCGGGTGCAGTGAGAGCAATTGATTTTAAGTCCACATAATGACTGATGATATCACGCATGTTTACCGCTTTGACACTGCAGACTAGATGCTAATGCTGCAGAGATAAACATGATGTCATTTTATGCAATTAAACACTTAATATACAGCAGGTAATGATTTGGTAAGCTTGGCACATGCAAGCAGTGGCTTTTAATCTTATTAACAGGGGTGGGATGACGCCACAAGTGATATACACATACCCAGTCTGTATCAATAAAAACATCTTTTATGGGCTTGGGTCATTCTGCTGTGGTAGGATGAAGATACCTAAAATATGTCCCTAGCAGCTCGTGAGCAGCTTTTATAGGATCTAGGAAGAGATGTCAGATTTGGACCGGCCTGAAAACAAACAAGCGAAGTGTTCCTCGCGTACCTCTGTCCTCCCCTTCCCGTGCTGTAGCTGCAGGCGGGAAGCGGGGTAACTTACTGACTGCTGGCACCACATACGCTCCAGAGTATGCAAGCACGGGGTCGGCCGCGGCACACCAGTGCCCCAGTGCCTTCTCCAAACCTCTTTGGCCCTGCTCGTTGCTAGTGGGTGTCCGTCTGTGGAAGCTGCTAGGTGACACCACCACCCATGCTGCTGATTTAGGACTGAGTGTGTCCTGCTCTCTAGGGAAAAATGTCCCAAAAATGCCCCTCGATCTGCCGGACCCGCTGCAGTCCTGCCCCTCCTCCGGAGCAGGGTGTTCTCTGCTCCTCTGTGCAACTCTGGTCTCCCTCCGACTGCAAATGCTTCCAGTGGCCAGGAGCCGCCCAGCAATTGCCTCAGCTCCACAGATGCAGTAGCAAATGTTCTCCTTCCACAATAGTCAATATTTCCCAGCTTTGACAGATTAGCCAGAGTAATCACAGTTTTTATGTGGCACAATTAACATATCTTTTCTTTATAGCTATTGCACATGAATTTGTCTGTGATAAGCAAGGTCAAGCTGTGCACCAAGCCCGCGCCATCCTTTGGGGCAGGTCCCACACTCGCACCGCTGCCCGGCAGGAGACGCTGGCAGGCAGCCACGCGCCGAGTTGCTTCGGTAACTCAACAGCGAGTTGACTGCAGCACGAGCTTCTCCAGCGCTTGTAGAAGTACCGCCTCTTCCCTGTGGTTGTATAATTTAGAGATGGCAGGTACAGATTTTAAGACCTGCTCGTTTTATTACTGGAAAATTGGGAAAGTCAGCAGTCAAGAAAGCAGTGGGCTGGGGGCTGGGGAAGGCCCAAGGCACCATCACAACCGGCACTCCATGGCTGGGACTTGGGTTGACAACATGGAGCACAGGACAACAGGGAGCAAAGCTCCAGGAACGCAGAGGACAAGATTTACAAAGCCATCCCCAGATACTGAAATAGAAGACCTGGCTTTGTAAAGGGCATGAAACAACGCAGTGATTCTGTCCAAATTTCTGGAGTCTCGTCATTTTTTGGAGAAATGCTTGCAACTAGAAATGCTCCAGCCGAAGGTGGAGATGAAGCAAGCTGGAACTGACTGGACAGACCCCATTTTATGAAGCCCCTGTGCAGCTCGGTCTCTGCAGGCACCTGTCCCCCCTCTCCCTCCTGCAAGAAATGCAGTTGCTCGCCCATGCTGCCCTTTCTGACAGTTCCCTCCGTCTCACTGACCTCTGTCACGGCTTGCCCCTTTCCCCCTTCCCTGAAATCAATTACCTGCTCCGCACTGCTCCATATTCATCAGGGCTCCAGCCGTTTGACCTGCAGCCCCTGCTCCCTCTCCAGCCGGAATGCTGTTTCCAGGCTTTGCGGAGGAATGGCTCTGTCTTTGCTAATCAAGCGAAGAGGGGTCAAGCCAAGAGGGGTGCTGGGGGCCTCCTGGGCTGGTCCTGCTCTGCTCTGGGGTACGGTGGTGTCTCTGCCTGCTCCGGAGCAGCAGTAGCGTTGAGCTGCTCTTGCATGAGAGCAGAGGTGCTGACCATGCCCCGATGTGTGACCGGCTGTGGTGGACCATGCGCGCCTTGGCGGGGAGAGGATGCTGCTGGAGAAGGAGCAAAAGGAGCTGGGTGTATCCGGGAGCACCGACAGAGTCAAGGACAATAGCTGGGTTTCACTCCTGACGCCTGGAGCAGTGCCGTCCTTGCTCCCAGCAGCCGCACGTGTTTCCGTGGTGCCCGGTGTCGCGCCAGCCCCGTGGCTGCCCCGGGGATGGGGCTGTACCTGGCCGTGGGCCAGGTTCACCGTGGCTGACCCTGCGCGGCAGAAAGTGCACAGCCCCTAAGTGGGGCTTTCCCCACTTTTTATTTTGCAGGCTGGAGTGACCCGTGGGCCCCAGGATTAACCCCAGCAGCTGCCACAGAGAGTGTCGGGCTTTGTGCTTCATTTACTCTCAAATAAAACAATATCCGTGTGACAGGGGATGTTGATCCATGAGTAACGCGGCAGAGGCTGCTGCAAGGCTCCCTTTGCAAAAATGTGCAGCCCGTGCTCGTCGGTCCAGGCCTCTGGGCAGGCAGGGCAGGCTGCTCGGCGCTGCCAGGACCATCCCTGCCCGCGGCTGCCCGCGGCTGCCCGCGCCCCTGGGCTCTGGCTGCCACCCAGCCTCCCACTTCAGCCTGCTTGGCCCGTGCCGCTTGCCCGCCCGCCAGCCACCCTTGCGCTCTCGCCGGGGCCATGACGACAGTTGCCCAAGCTGCCTTTCCTGCGGCACGCTGCAGCGCGATCACGCAGGCTGGGCTGCCTCGAGGGCTGCCGTGGCCGCGGTGCTGTGGCTAGCAGGGCTCCGCCGGGTTGGGACGTGGGGCTTGCGGGTCCCCTCGCGGATCTCTGGGGCAGAGGCACAAAGGTGTAGAGCAGAGATGCATCGTGCGCGGCGAGGGGATGCCCACTCACCAAGCAGATCTCGGCACTGCGGCAGCCGTAAATCACCGCCGAGTTGGTGCTGCCTGTGGGAAGCGGCACCGTGCCGGGGACACAGGGCTGGGGACCGGCTGCACCTCGTGGAGGCTCTGGCGTTGTGCCCGGTGCCTTTGCCGAGCGCCGTGGGAGCCGGCCCCGCTGCCAAGGGCTGTCCTGGCCGCGGGACCCGCCGGCGAGCCGGGTGGCAAGGGGGGACCCGCGGGCAGGAGGGAGCGGGTGGCACCGGGGCAGAGCGCTGCCATCACGCAGAGACGAGCGGAACGTCAAGCCCGTGCCACGCGGGCGCCGAGCCCCGTGCTGCTCTGCGGACAACGGTGCCGTTTCTGGACGGCGTCCCAGAGCCTGGCTGCACGAGCACGTGTCCCTGTGCCGCAGCGGGGGCTGAGGCTGGGCCTTTGTTTCTCTTTTAGGTTTCCTTTCCAAACGACGGCACCAGGGCTCCTGTTTGGATTTCATTTCGTCTTCTTTCCAAAGTCTCTGGGACATGCCTGGGTTAATATTATAGTTTATCAACAATCAGTGCTCAAGGAGTAGGCTCTCTTTGGGTGATATTTAATGAGCTTGGAAATGAGAATATGGCTGTGCTGTGGTAGGAGACAGGAATGAGAATTTTAATGAGGGTTTATGTTTAATAAAAGGTTAATAAATTTTAATTAAATTAAACCAATAAAGTTCAATATTTGCTTAGCATATCAAAGTTCTGTTTGGCGTTGTGGTTTGTGAAATGCTAGCTCACACTCTGCTAACACAAGGGTCTGCCTCCTGCTTCCACCGGCATTGCCAGCCCCGGCAGAGCAGGCATGGCAAAAACCTCCGGTTATGGGAAGGGACTATAGGAGCTGTTTGAATTTTGGCATATTTTGCAGATGGGTCACCACCAGTGGTGCCAAAGGCCCCTCCCTGGCTCACAGACCCCTGCGTTTGCTGGCAGCTGATGCTCGGCTCCCTCCGATGCGCCAGAGCGAACTGGTGCCACACAGAGCAACGCGCGGCTTTCTGGCTAAAAGCTTTCCCGTGTAAAACAACTTCGAGGTTGGGGGAAGTGTTTGCTGCTCATTTGCTCCTTTGGGACCCCCATGGGCTTTCATATTCGACAAACTTTTCTTTAGTTTCACGTTTAAAAAAAATGAGAGCTGTCTCTAAATTATAAAAGACTATTACAAGACAAATTTCAAAGAAAATTTGAAATAAATCCTGCTCAGTTGTGAATGCGGTGAAATGGAAAGCAGTTGGACAGTGGAGCGGTTTCGCAGGCCGGCGCCGTGCCGGTGCCTGCCCACCCTGCCCAGGCTCCGGCGGGGGTCTGCGGGGCGCGAGGGGCCGGGCACGGCGGCTGGTCCCTGAGTCAGGCACCACGTGCCAGGGCAACAAGCTGCCCCGGGTTGCAGCTGCGCGTCCCCGGGACCTCGCCAGGAGCCCGGGCGCAGGGGGCCCTGGCATGGCAGCGGTGTTTGGGTGCTGCGGGCGGGACGCAAGGGCAGCCTCAGCCCCGTGCCCCTGCGGCAGCTCTCGGCCACGGCCGGTGGTGAGCCGGTGGCCTCCGCTTCTGAGCGCTGCTCTGCAACTGCAAGCGAACAGCTGGCGTGAAACATGGCTTAATTGCTTACAGGGGCCTGGGCCAGATGTGGTGCGTGCTCCCTGCGCCGGGTCACGGCTAATCAGGGCTGGCGCAGCTCCCGTGGGGCAGGAGCCAGAGCCTGGCACAGCCTTTCACAGAATCATAGAATCATGGAATCGTTTGGGTTGGAAAAGCCCTTTAAGATCACCCAGTCCAACCATTAACCCACACTACCAAGCCCACACTAAACCAATCAAGGGTAGACCAGACTGAACCATGTCCCCAAGTGCCACCTCTGCCCGTTTTTTGAACACTTCCAGGGATGGGGACTCCCCCACCTCTCTGGGCAGCCTGTTCCAATGCTTGACTACCCTTTCCGTGAAGAAATTTTTCCTAATTTGCAACCTAAACCTCCCCTGGTGCAGCTTGAGCCCATTTCCTCTCGTCCTATCGCTAACTACTTGGGAGAAGAGCCCAACACCCCCTCCCTGCCCCCTCCTTTCAGGTAGTTGTAGAGAGCGATCAGGTCTCCCCTCAGCCTCCTCTTCTCCAGGCTGAACACCCCCAGCTCCCTCAGCCGCTCCCCACCAGCCCTGTGCTCCAGACCCTGCCCCAGCTCCGTTGCCCTTCTCTGGACACGCTCCAGCACCCCAATGTCCTTCTTGTGCCGAGGGGCCCAAAACTGGACACAGCATTCCAGGTGCGGCCTCGCCAGCGCCGAGCACAGGGGCACAATCACCTCCCTGCTCCTGCTGGCCACACCATTCCTGACACAAGCCAGGATGCTGTTGGCCTTCTTGGCCACCTGGGCACACTGCTGGCTCATGTTCAGCCGCTGTCGACCAACACCCCCAGGTCCTTTTTGGCCAGGCAGCTTTCCAGCCACTCTTCCCCAAGCCTGCAGCGCTGCATGGGGTTGTTGTGACCGAAGTGCAGGACCCGGCCCTCGGCCTTGTTGAACCTCACACAGTTGGCCTCGGCCCATCGGTCCAGCACGGGCACGGGCACAGGCAGAGGGAGCAGCTGGTGCGGCGTGGCATGGCGCGGCACAGCACGGTCTGGCGTGGCGTGGCGTTGGCCACAGCGCTGCGCAGCCCATGGTGCTCGTGGGCTCCCATGGGCAGCTGGGACGGCACGGCGGGGCCGCTGCAGGCAGCGGCGCTCGTAGCTGTTGGCATCGGCGAGACCGGGAGCACCACGGGGCCATGACGGAGCTCACCTTCCGCAGGGGCTGGCAGGGGCTCCTGCCCCGGCACCCCCGTTCCCCATTCTCTGCCGTGGGCAGCACACGCTAACACAAAATGTGAATCCCGCTGCATTTGCAAGAAACGGGAAAGCTCAGGGTTTGTTTCAGAGCAGCGTACGTGGACCAAGCCACAGCTTTGCGTCAGCCGCGAGTGCCGCCCCGGGACCCTCTCGGCTCAGCCCCTCTGATGACTCTGCAAGAGTTTGGGCTTCAACCCATCCTCTGCCAGCATGGTGCGGGGGAGCGGCAGGCGGGGAGACGATTAAGAAATGTTACTGGGAGGCTCCCCGGGCAGTAAATGTATTTCTTCTAAAAGAACTGGAGGAATATTTGGATTATTACATTTATTAGAGCGCTCAGCAAACGTGTTACACCCATATGACAAATAAATGCGATGGTTTCAGATTTCATTAGGCAGCCCCGGGCAGCTGTGCTTTGTCCCAGCCACAAATGAGCAGGGTCTCTGTCATGATTCCTTAATGGTCATTTTTGCATCGGTAGTAACGAATGCGCCGAGCGCGGTGGTTAGGTCCCTTAGCCCTTGCCCAGCGCTGAGGCCGCGGCGCCGGAGCTCCCAGGGTCCGGGCGCAGCTGGTGGAAGGAGCAGCCCCCTCGGTCTGCAGGAACCATGCACCCATTTGCAGGCAGAGGCGTTTCGGCAGCTTCCAGGCAAGACGGCAGCGAAGGGAAAGGAGCCCTGGGCACCCAGCGTCGCCCCCGCCAGCCTCGCTGGGGCTGGGGGCCAGATCCGCGCCCGCAGGAGCCCCTCGGTGCCACTGCCTGGGCTGCGGGGGAAGGAGTGCGGGAGAGCGCGGGCATGGAGACGGACAATAATTGCTCTTTTTTTTTTTTTTAAATTTACCAGTGTCAAAAGCAATCTGAGCAGCGGATGCATATATTTAAATTAAAAGTAATTAAAAATGTGCTGCCAGAAAAATGCATGATGGATTCAATGTAAGAAAATGAAGTAATAAAATACTTTATGGATTAACTCATATCAGACTGTTTTGCAAATTTATTTTTCATTATGATACATCCATATCAGATAATGTCTGAATTTATTATGCTGCCTTCAGGCAGGCACTGTCTGAAACCTTTGCAGCCCCATTTGGGTCCCGGTGACTGGTGAGCAACGTTTCTGTCATCATTTCTTAGTGGTCACTTCACCTCGGTAATAATGAACGAGTCAAGCAGGGCTGTTATTTTCTTTAATCTCTTTCCTCATATTAAAAAAATACAGCCAGCCACATCATTATTGCAGCAGGCCCACAGGACTATTTCCAGGTCATTACTCCAGTTCGTCTGAGCGTCTCAAGGTCCTAAAGGGTTTGGGGTTATATGCAATAAGGCGTTCGTCGACAACATTTCCCTTGAGCCCTAGGTGTTAATGAGAAAGATTTTCCATGTGGCTGTTAACACTGTGCGGTTTAAAAAGTCACAAAGAAAATGGGATTTCCTGCTCCAGCTTTCTGTCTCACTGTGGATCTTTTTGTTTGCGTACGACGGGAGGATATTTACCTCTCTAATTGCTTCAATTCACACGGTTATTCTTCTAGAGGGGGAATCTTAGCCGTGCGCAGGGTAGATTTCCACGAGCCAAGTTTGAAATTTTCTGGTTTATTCACTTCTAATTGTCCCCATATTATTCTGACGGAATAGTTTTTTTCCCTTCGTGGACAGAAGAAATGTCAAACTGCAAACCTACAACAAGGCTAATGCCACCGAAAAATCCATTTTTTTGCCCAAGACAGAGGCCCGACTTAATAATAAACATTTGAATGTTGTAACAGGGTTACAGATTGCAGTTTGGTGTCTCCATGCTGCGTCTCATGGGACAGCCCCGGTAAAGCAATTACACGACTGGAGCGTGCTGCGGAAAAACCTGGAGACTAAATGAGACCGTAGAGCTCCCAGTCCCAAACCCAGGGCCGCCGTGCCTGCCGCGCAGCCTGGGCTGAGCGCGGGAGGCGGCGCCGGGGGCCATTGCCGTGGCCTCGGGGCTGCGCACGCGAGCGCTGCCGTTGGCGCGTCTCGCCCCGCTGCTGCTGAGGGGCTCCCGGTGCGGCGGCTGGCGACCCCCTTTTGGGAGAGGGGCTCTGGGGCGGCCATCCCGGCCAGGCGCCTCGCTCGCTGCCGGAGGGTGCCAGGAGGCGGCTGGAGCCCCGAGCCCCAGCTTGCATGGGCGCATCAGGGGATTTCGAAAGTCAGAGGCTTAAACTTTCTAACCTAACCCGTCATCAACATTTTTGTCTGCTCCGCATCTTCAGCTGTTTGCCATACCAGAGCCCACTACACTTGTGGTGTGCTTTTAAAGCCGCTATGAATTTTAAAATGTGTAAAAATGACAGAATATTAACAAAAGCATTGATTTTCCTATTTATTTTTATGCATTTTATTAACTAAAACACTTTAAAGTGTAACCACTGTGTATTAAATTTACTCTGCGATGTTGGATATGAATCTCAAACAATAAAACAAATTGAATTCTTTATAAAGCAGAAATTTAGAAAAAATACAATTAAAAACGCTGCCCGTGCTGCCAGGCAATCTCTGCAAAACACTGCCGCTGCGGACAGCGGACCCGGTGCCGGCTGCCTGTTCCCAGGCGGGATTTTGCAGGAGCTTCCCCCCATAAGTTCTTTACAGAGTCATGAACAAGTAGATAATGCCCCGAGAGCCACAGAGATAATTTTAGGAATTTGCTATCTGAAGACAGGCTTGGAGCAAAGATACACTGTTATGTTAACAATTTTTATAACCACTTACTCAAAAAACCTGAGCTCCTTTATACTCCAGACAAAAGGCCTGAAATTGTCTCACCCGGTCCTCAGAAAGGACATTTTACAAATTCTTTGAAAATCTACCATAGTTTGGTGAAAGTGCAGGGCTTTGAAGCTCTGTCTTTGCTCATACTCGTGTGAATTTTGCAGTAAAACTAATTCCAACTGTGGAGAGGTTTTGGTGTATGTAGGCATGCTCACATCCCACAGATCTCACAGCCATTTTATCATTAATTTTTTTAAAATCCTTTGGAATAGCGATATAATCCCATCAGGAATGCAATCGAGTGGGGCCCATGCTTGGAACATGTGCAAGGCTAGAGAAATGCTAAGTGTTCTGGGAGGAAAAAAAAGCATCTTAATCCAGGTACTCAGAGTTACTGAATACATATCAATTTTCCCCTTAACCTGTTCTTTTAAAGCTGTGCAACTGCACAAATCTAGTTATTAGCAAAACTTAGATGTAAGATGAGTGCAGAGGCATAAAAATATCTCGCTTCCCCAATGGGGATAATATTAGCACGTCACTGTATAGCGGTATTGTGCAGGAGAGTTTAATTTGCGTCTGTGAAGCACTTGCATTGCACTGCTGAGCATCGGGAAGAAGCTGACGAGGAAATTCATAATTCTGCTTTCAGCACCAGGTTTACATAATCCGGGGTCACCCATCGTCTGCTGGCTGAAAAGAAAATATTTGCCCAGGTACAGAGCTAGTGAGAATGAGCCCTCTGAGCACCGGGTGAGGCTCTGGGTTTGTATCGCTTCAAAAACCCACAGGTTACGTGGGCGCGTAGGCACGACGGTACGGCAACGCGCAGAAAGCGGGCACCCAGGGGTGCGCCTGCAGCCCGAACTCCAGTGCTGCGGAATTTTAAAGCACTCTTGTCTTGGGAACTGAAGTGACAGCCCCCCTGCGCGCAGCTTTTCCGGAGGGAGCGTTGGGATGACGCCCAAAGCCGCTGGATGAGAGGGGAGGAGAGGCCCCCGCGCAGGTTCATGTGCACGCGGGCTCTGCCTTCACCTCTGCAGCAGAGCAGCTCCGGAGCAAGCCCGCACACGTGCACGCGTACAGAGAAATCCGTCTTCAGCCTTAATGAGCCCACGGTAGCTAACCTCCCGCCCACACCTGTTCTTTTAAATCTGCATTACGGTGCAAACCTAATTAACGGCAGATCTTAGCGGCAAGCTGCACGCATGGGCATCAAGCAGAGCACCGCAAGCTGGAATACAAAATCTATATATAGATCCCTGCATCTTCCTGCCTCTAAGCAGGCTGTAGAGCAGCTATTTTGGGGGGAGGCGGCGTGCGGAGAGCCTGCCCGGGCGCGGGAGGAGCGTGAGCACGCCGGCAGCCGGGGCCCAGGTAGGCTCGTTAATGCGCCTGGCCTTTTCAGGGAAGATTTAGAAGGACTCTGTAATCTGCAAATTCTAAAGAGCTGACGGAGACAGTTATTAAGGGCTGGTAGGTGATGGCTGCTCACTGTGTTATTAAAGTGCTAAAAGATTATGTCTCTGATAGCTGTGTGCTTACAGTGTCCTTCATGACCACTTCCAGAGGGACAGAGACAAGGAGAAAGGCAGAGGATCGATAAAAGGATATTACCACTGGGCCAATCCCAATAATAAGAGAGGTGATATATACACACCATTTAAATTGTCCAACACATTTAATGTTCATTAACACTAATTTTCACAGTGCTGGTGTTTAACATATTATTGCAATGAAATTAATAAAAAATACCCCACAGGAAATATAATTTAACTGTTTATATACTCACCTTTTGATTGCCAATTTCCTGCCGAGCTCTGCTCCCGCACCAGCGTTTGCAGGAAACAGCAGCCGAGCGAGCCAGCGGCCGGGGCTGGCGAGGGTCCCCGGAGCCCCGCGCCCGCAGCCTCGGCACGGCACTGACCCGGCAGAAACGCCCGGCGCAGCCGGGGTGCCGGCGCCGTGGGCCCTGAGCGATCCGGGAAGGGCGAGGGTGCAGCAGCCGGCTTTTCCCTGGGTTTCCCCTGTGCCTTTTCTCCCCCTTCCGCACATTCCCCCTTTTAGAAGCCTGTTTCTGAATTTTCCTTGCTTATTCCCGTTGAGCGCTTCCTCAGGATCAGAGGGATGAATGTCCACTACCCTTGTGAAAAACCTCGACTTGAATTTGTTCTAGTGTACGGGCGTTTTTCACTTAACAGGGAAAAAATAAACATGCAATAGTTTTGTTATTATGCAGTAATTACTGGGGAATTACTTATTTATTTATCTCTTACAAAGCACACGGAAATTGTATTTGGCCACAGTGTATAAACTGTGGTATAATTACTGTAAAATTTATAGTTTTTATACTTCCAACAAGTTAGCTTTTAAATCACACAACCCCCATGTAAATACTTTAAAATTATTCAGTAATTACTTATTTACATTGTAATTAAAATAAGTAATTAGCATACATTTACAGAGGATTTACATACTTATTTGTGAAAATAGTTCCTTGGCAGATGCAAAAGAAATCTTTAGCTGATCATGAAAGAAATAGAAAATATATGTGCATTGAGAAGGAGACTCCGTAGCTGTCTGACCGCACTCGCTCCCTACAGGGGCTGTATTTACCGTACCCATTCCCGCCCGGGGCACGGACGTTCCCATGAAGTCTGGCTCTGGACAAGCCTGTCCGCGACCAGGGGCAAAGCGGGCTGAGAAGGGATCGAAAGCCAGTGCCTGTGGCAAGCAGGACCCGGCTGTAGCCAAGGGGTGTCCGGGGCAGCCAGCGCTGACTTGGAATCACAGAATCATGGAATCGTTTAGGTTGGAAAAGACCTTTAAGATCATCCAGTCCAACCATTAACCTACACTACCAAGTCCACCACTAAAACAGTTAAGGGTAGAGTAATAATTAATGTCATGTTTCCTGGCTTGGTGGCTGGATTCTTTTTTCATGAAAGTAAAACTGGGAATCATGAAGGTTGGAAAGGCCCTCTAAGATCATCAGTCCAACATCAACCCAACACCCCCATGCCCACTAAACCATGTCCTCAAGTGCCACCTCTGCCCGTTTTTTGAACCCCTCCAGGGATGGGGACTCCCCCACCTCTCTGGCAGCCTGTTCCAATGCTTGACCACTTTTTCCCTGAAGAAATTTTTCCAAATATCCAAATATTTGGACTTGCCCCGGGCAGGGCCCCGCCGGCAGGGAGGCGTCACCCAGCCCGTCCCAGCAGCTCCAGGAGGGATGTTGGCTGCCACGTGTCCCCAGGGCCGCTGGCTCTGGGTGATCTGCAGAGCATCCCGTGCCCTGTGCAGGAAATGCGGGTGCTAGTTTGAAATCCTAATTAAGGAATGAGCATTTTGCATGCGATGCCAGCAAAGGTTGCTTGGCCCGTCCTCTGCCAGAGGGCTGGCAGAGTCTTCTGCTCCTGGAAATGGCTGGAGTTGCTCCGAAGCAGCAGCCATGTTCTTAGAAAGTGTGTTGGCATGGAGGAGAGCGGACTTCGAGCCAAAACCGGCCCTTTAAAAACCCACGCAGGGACCGAGAGGGCTCGGCGTGCAGGATTAGCAAAACATCCGCTGACAATCTTCGGGGCTGTGTAGTTACTGTGTATGTATTTCAGCTAAACAAGACAAATCTGGCTGATGATTGTGTCTAACTAGGAAGAATGATTGAAGGTCTGTGCCCTCGTCTGTAAGGATAACATAAATGATGATTGGTTTGAGGCAGGAACTCCCAGGCCAAAGCTAGCAGGCGCAGCCTAGCAGCGTGCTCCGGCACAGCCGCCCGCGGAAGGGACCCTGGGGCTGCCGCCCCCCTGCCCTGTGCTGCTGGCACGTGTTTGCCGAGGGGGAGGAAGGAGGAAGCCTGCGGCATGGCCCCCGCTGCTCCCCGGAGCCGGACACCAGCCTGAGCAAGTATTTCTTGCAGCGTGGGACTAGGGAAGGGCTTTTTTCTTACAGATTTGCATCCACTGTGGGCTTTACACTGGGAAAAGGTGCCAATCCCCAAGGAAACTACTCCATCAGGTGGAGCATTTAAAAGCGTTTGGGCTGATGCGGATATAAGGAAGAAATTTTTTACGCTGAGGGAGGTGAGGCACTGGAAGGGGTTGCCCAGAGAGGTGGGAGATGCCCCATCCCTGGGAACATCCCAGGCCAGGTTGGACAGGGCTGTGAGCACCCTGCTCTGGTTAAAGCTGTCCCTGGCACTGCAGGGGCTGGGCTGGGCGGGCTCTAAAGGTCCCTTCCCACCCAAAGCACTCTGTGATTCTATGATTCTGTGATGTGCCTGTGGGTGCTGGTGTCTAATACCTGCTGCTCCTGATGTAAGCACGGCAGAGCAATGAGTTTTCCTGGGCCAGGAGCAGCTTGCAGATGGACAGCTAGGAGCACGAGGGTGCTAGCAAAGATGTTCCTACTGCGCACAAGCTCACACGTCCACGCAGGTTCTTCCTGGTCCTTCTCGTATCGGGCCCAGGGTGACGGTAGAACACGCGACGCACAGCTGCGGAGCGGGCGCAGCTTTGCCCGGGGGCGGCGAGTGCTGCGGGGTTCCTGGGGACGTCCAGGGCTCGGGGCAGCGGGCTCTTCCCGGGGTCTCGCTCGAGAGCCGCTCTCATGAGCGACGCAATGGATTTGCATCCTCGCGCTCCAGCCTGCTTTCCGGGTTCTGCGCTCTGTCTTCGTGTGCTCTGTTTTCCCAGACTTGCCATTGTTCTGGCACGTTTCTGCCACCACTTTGGACTTTATTGAAAAAGCCCATTTCTGTACCTGGTGAATGCTGGTGGGAAGAGCTGGGAACCTTGCAGGCATCCAGCGCTTTGTGTAAAAGCAAGGTATTTCTCAGGAAATGAAGGGTTCCAGCGGGCAGACTAATGCTCGTTAATGAGCAGAACCTTGTCGCTGGAATCGTTTTAGCCACGTTCAGCCAGTTCAGAATTCCCTTCCTGGTGAGACAATGCAAGGTGTGCACAAAGGGAGTATCCGCAGCAGAGTCTCCGTTGTGGAATTGCACTCCCTCCCCAGAGCACTTTCACTGGGCCGTTATCACATGTGCTGTATTATTGGATTTCTCCAAAGTCTCCCTTTATCCTTATTAATGCTGTGAATGTCGTAGCAAGCAGTGATATGATCTAACATTGGATAAAATCACAATTTGTCCTTCTTCTTGGTGTAAATGTAACAGGGCTTAACTGTACAAACAAATAAGCCTAAATAGAAACATTTGTGATGATAAATGGGCAAGGAGAGCGCTCTCCGCAAGGTGAGAGATGACAGTGCCTGTGAACAGAATGGAGAATCTCACTGCTTCAGGGTCAGTCTCAGGCAGCCTCAAGGTCAGCTCTGCCGGCTCTCCCTCCTCCTCCTCCTCCTCCTCCCCGCAGCGATGGCAGACGTCCCTACTCCTCGGGCCCCTCGGGCTGCAGCAGGCTCCCGGGGTGCCGCTGCGAGCGTGGCCGGGGAGGCTGGGCTGTGCCGTGTTCGGGGCACGGTTCAGCTCCGGCAGCTCGTTCGGCACGTGGTGGTGAGACTGAGCCCCTTCACCGCTGAGAGGACTGAGCCTCACCGGGAAAGAGCAAGTCTCCTCAGCAGCACTTAAATATATTGCTGACGTATTATTGATTTGTTTCTATTGCTGGATTGGCATATGGCATAAAACATTTCCCTTTTTTTTAATTTCTCGTCTTCCACGTTGAGCAAATAGCACTGAGCTTGGCTTCGTGCGCAGCGTGCGGCATGGCGAGCTCCCTGGGGCGCACCGTCCTGCAAACTGCCTGCCTGGGTGGAAGGAAAACAGAATAAAAAGGGATCCACATTCCCAGATTTGCTCAGCCGACTCAGCGTCCGTGCTGACCCTGCACATGTGAGAGGGGCAGAGGCAGCTGTGCCGGAGGGGAAGCCGTGGGGAGGCCTGCGGGGATGGCGGGGCAGGAGCACGCTGCGGCACCCGCCCCAGCGCAGGGGGGTCCCAGGCGGTGCCCGGCGGAGGCGCGGGTGACGTGACCCCGGGGTGAGTTTCGCCGGCTGTCCTGGTTTCGGCTGGGATAGTTAATTTTCTTCCTAAGTAGCAGGCACAGTGCTGTGTTTTGGATTCGGTAGGAGAAGAATGTTGATAACACGCTGATGGTTTAGTTGTTGCTCAGCGCTGCTTATGCCAGGCCAGGGCTTTTCAGCTTCCCCTGCTCTGCCAGGGGCACAAGGAGCTGGGAGGGGGCACAGCCAGAATAGTTGATCCCAACTGCCCCAAGGGCCATTCCATACCATACGGCGTCATGGGCAGTATAGAAACTGGGGGGGTTGGCCAGGGAGCAGCGATCGCTGCTCGGGGACTGGCTGGGCATCGGTCGGCGGGTGGTGAGCAATTGCATTGGGCATCACTTGCTTTGTATACTATTATTATTATTATCATCATTATTATACTTTTTTTTTTTTTTTTTACCTTATTTCAATTATTAAACTGTTCTTATCTCAGCCCAGGAGCGTTTCTCACTCTCACTCCCCCGATTCTCTCCCCCATCCCACGGGGCAGGGGCAGCGAGCGAGCGGCTGCGTGGTGCTCGGTTGCTGGCTGGGGCTGAACCACGGCACCGGCCCAGCCGAGCACGGTGCGCGGTGCTGACCCCGCGCTCCCGTCACAGCGCAGGAGCGGCGTGTAATGAGGCCCCGTGCGGATATTGATATGACAGAACAAAAGGCCAAGGTGCAGTAAGGACAGCAATCCGCAGGTCTCAGTCCATTTGTTTTTCACACCAAATCCATCACGGTAATGGGTCACCTTTCCGTGGCAGCTCATGATTACCTGCTTACCGGGGAGCGCGGCAGGTGGGCGGCGGGCCAGGACGAGGAGGGAGTAGGTGCGGGCCGCCTCTCCCGCCGCCCCGGGGATTTATGGCAGGTCAGCGCCGCGCGTTTCGCTGATAGATCAAGTGGATTGGAGTTTATTTGGGTCACGGCGACCGGTGTTGTTTGCTGTGACAAAAGACGGATGGGGAGAGCTCCGGGGAGCTGCCTGGGGAGCCGCCGGCCGGGCAGCAGCGTGGCCCGGGGTGCGGGCAAGGATGGAGCCAGGCTGCACCCCTCTGCCACCACCCCATGGCCAGCGGCCACCGAGCTGCCCCTGCCCTCACCCTCGGCACCGGCAGCCTGGTGCGGGGAAGGCGCAGGAGGGGTCTTCCGCAATGGCACACCCTCCCAAAACCCCTTCGTCCCGGGACTGCAGCCCTCACGCCATCCGCCCTCCTCCTCCGCCCACGGCTCGGGGCGCGGCGAACATCCGCCTTTCGGAAGCGCGGGCAGCAGCTCTGGGACCCCTTGTCCCACCGCCACGGGAGGCCGGACCGGAGCCCTGGGACACCAGCCCAGCGCCGGGCTGAGAGGAAAAAACGTTCCTTTCTGTAGCGTCCTGCTCACACACGTTCCTGTTTAATATTCATGCACCAAAATGAGACAAGTGCTTAATGAGCTCAGCCATGAGTTTCATTTGAACTCCACCAGCAAAGGAGTCCTCAAAATTGCTTTGCAGCGGATGTGCTAAAAAGTTTAATACTCGCACGCTGATAACCTCTGCAGGGACCTCGGTGTGCTATGCAGCGAGGCGCTTTCAGCCGCTCTCCATCTCTACGGAGAAGAGGGAGCTGGAAATTAGTGCTTATTAAAAACCGTCCCTCCATGTGCTTCAGGAGAGGTGTGAGCAGGTTCAGCAAGATCGCGAAGAGCGCAGAGGTCGCATTTGTTGTTCCGCCGGTTGCCTACCTCTCGTTTGGGGTTAATGCTATCAGGGAACGCACGGACAAAAGCTAAACAATGCTAATTATTTCAATGCATAGAAAAACCCAGCCTGAGAAGACAGAGCCAAATCTCACGACATCTTAAGGCATGGAAGCCATCTGTGATAAGGACGGTTGCCTTTCAAAGATAAGGAGACAAAATTGAAACATATTATACATAAACGGCTTCAGGCAATGAATCACTCTGCAGTGTCCTCGCTGTTGGATTGTGGCCATCACAAAGAAAATAGTAATAATGATAGTAACAATAATTAATACTGTGGGTCCTTTTCGCTGCTCCTGGCTGGAGGCCCCTCAGCCAGATCCCAGGCGCTAGGCCAGGAACAGTAAACATACATTTATGGTAATTTTATTTGAACTCTTGAGAATACGTCCCACACCACTATGATTTGATGGCTTATTAAACCCTGCAGGGTACCTTCTCAGGATGGGAGTGCTAGGAGCAGTTGGAGGGAGCGAGCGAGCCATCAGCAGGGACCAGCATCATTTCCCTCCTAATTAAAAGTCAAAATGTCATCTAGGTTTTTGTATTGTAATTGCAATGGTCATTGCAAAGACACCATGAAATCTGGCTGCATTAGCACTTCTTTGGGGGGAGGTCTGGTGAATGAAGATGTATTGAAGGCTGCTCCCTGGCATTCTTCTCGCACAAGTCCGGGCTTTAAGTGCAGTAAATGAGCCCCCTGCCAAGAGCTCACCTCACCTCTGGGCCCCCCTCCCCCCAGCGATATCAGGGGACTTGAATGAAAAAAAAAATCATACATTCCAACCCTAAATGATACCAGTAAGTTTGTGCAAGCTTATGTAAATCACACAAAAAGTGACAAGTTTTCCTATTAAAAGATAATTGTAATCAGGGTGCTGGACGTGCGGTGCACTGATGATTGGAGATAGACGGGCAGCGTGAAAAGATGGATCGTTTTAATTTGCACCAATTAAATTGAAGTTCATGGGATCATCTTCTTCAATCTTCATGAATACTTTATTTTCTGGCTGCTATGGAGCTATTAAAAAGAATGATTGAGCCAAGAGCTAGGCATAGTATATTTTATGAAATATCACCTTTAAAGAATTTGAGTGCGCCATTTTCATAATGAGTTTTCTAGTACCTAATACCCTTCTATATTACTACATTTTTAAAGTGGATTGATCTGGAAAGTGCAGAAAGTGCAGGTAATGATACATTTTGGTAGGATAAGGTGGCTGATAATGTATCATGTTACTGCTCTGAGAATAATAGATTGCCTTGTGTTTGAGATGTGGCATTCCTATTTTGGTGCTCGCCTTGTGCAGACAAGGGGAATCCTCTATGTCTCTGGAAAAAAAATGTTTAATTGTTTGTGCAATTTCCTTCTTGTTTCTTCTTTGTCTTTTCTGTATAGTTTGTGACCTCAGAAAAAGATTTCTGAGGTTTGAGGGAGGCTGTTCTCAGGTATGCATTTGTCTTGATGGATGTTGTTAGAACAGAACAGCATGTAGGAGACAACACACTATGGGAGATAAAGAAATACACAATCCTGTATTATTTACCAGTGCCTCACATTCTCTTCCCAAGAGAAATGAGTGATGATAGCTTCAAAAGGATGAGTCAATGAGAAGGGTGGTCATCTCTCACTCACAACTGCCAAAAAGGCCCCAAGTCTCACTATTTCACACACAGACAAATCAAAAGCTTAACGGGAAACTGGCGATGCTCAGCGGTGTGCAGGATTTGAGCCTACCCTGCAGTTCTCGCCCCGCTTTTGCGACTGCAGAGCTGAGGAGTCCCTCCCCGGGTGCCCCCCGGCCCCACGGCCGCACGGTTCTTGTCCGGCTCACTCCGCTCGGAGCCAAAGCAGCACCCGGCTGCGGCTCCCGGGTGCGGGCACTGGCGCCCGCGCCGCTGAAAGCTGGCCAGAAGCTTCTGAACACAGTGAAAGCCCAGAGCGTCTGTCAAGGGTGGGGTTGGTAGCAGTCTGCTGACGCACTCTTGTCTTGCAAATAACCCACTTCAAAGTTAAAGCATAAAACGTGGGCAAATACACGGGAGGTCACGTGTATTTCAGCCCCTTCAGCACCCACGGCATCAACGGGCTGGGTTCGTTTTCATCACCAAGGAGCGGGGAGGTGCCACGCTTTGAGGAAGCACCGATCGGAACACGCGTGGACACGACGCCCGAGCTCACCGTACCGCGGGAACAGGAGGACGCATCCCGCGGGGACAGCCTGCTGCTACCACGCGCTGGTCCCGATTCCCAGGGGTGCATCCTCAGCACCGCGAGTCACAGCAACATCACGCCGCCTCTCTCGACATAGGTTTAAGCAACAGCAATCATAATTAACCCTGCTAATTAATCAGGGCATAACATATTAATTGCTAGCACACGAGGCTCCAATTGAGCAGGTGCTGTGTGGGAATCTAATAGGATAATGAACTGACTAGCGGTGCCACGCGCAGCGGAGTGCGCATCACTTGGAGGGACACGTTTGGCAAAACCCAGCGCTTGGCCAAAAATCACTGCCTCTCGGCGTCGCCGCCTGCAAACAGCCGGGCGGGGCCTGGGCTGCGTGGGGCGCGAGCCAGAGGGAGGTGGGAAGGTGGTGGCTGCCCACCCTCCCGGAGCCGTGCGTTGGGAGCCGCTGCTGAAGGGCGCTTGGGATGGAGGGGGCAGAAATGCCGGGACTGGTCCCGCAGCCCACGCGGAGCCGGAGTTCAGCACCCGAAATGTGGGACGTGAGACTCGGCAGCGGGGTCACCGATGACGTTCCCTGTTGGGGCTGGAGCCAGGCCAATCGATCCTGTGCCCTGCTCCTTTTTGGGGGGCTACTTAGGATGCTCCTGAGAAAACATTATGGGAAAATGGAAGCCACTGAATTTCAGGCACTTTATAGACAGAGCATGTTGTTAGACCTACATGTAAGTTGGCTCATGCAACTATTAAAAAAACCTGTAAATTTTTGGTCATTAAAGTTATTCAGACAATACTGTTTCCAGCCAGTTTTCTTTGGGCGGAAGGGGTGTCTGTTTTGTTTTGTTTTGGTTTGGTTTGTTTCTATTAGGAGAATAAAGGCCCAACACCAAAGAAATACTTTGTTGCCTTACAATAAATATTTATATTTGCAGAAGGGATTATCCAAGCCCTTCACTGGCCTTGCTGGGGAGGTCTCCCAGCCTGCAGAACAACAGCAGGGTACAGCTGGCCGCAGCAGGCGGAGGGCAGCGGCAGCCCAGGCTGCACGGGGCGCTGGGCAGCAGCTCGGGCACACGGATGCTGGCGCTGGGCAGCAGCTTGGGCACCCAGGTGCTGGCGCTGGGCAGCAGCTCGGGCATGCAGATGTTGGCACTGGGCAGCAACTCGGGCACCCAAGTGCTGGTGCTGGGCAGCAGCTCGGGCACACGGACGCTGGTGCTGGGCAGCAGCTCCGGCACCCAGGTGCTGGCACTGGGCAGCAGCTCGGGCACATGGACGTTGACGCTGGGCAGCAGCTCGGGCACCCAGGTGCTGACACTGGGCAGCAGCTCGGGCACACGGACGCTGGCGCTGGGCAGCAGCTCAGGCATGCAGATGCTGGCACTGGGCAGCAGCTCAGGCACATGGACGCTGGCGCTGGGCAGCAGCTCGGGCATGCAGATGCTGGCACTAGGCAGTGTAAAAGCAGCTCAACCTCTCCCCTCGTGCTGCTTGGGGCTCAGCGCCATCTCCTCACAAAAGACCCCTTCTCTCCTGCTCCCCCAGGCACACGTCGCACCTGAAGCCTCTCCTGCTGCTGCCGCCAGCGGCTGCGTTTATTGCAGCAGCAGTCAGAAGTGCGGGACTGGGGGCCCTGCTCCCGCACCGTGCAGGAGGGACCCTCCCAGCTGCCCGGGGAGCCGCCAGCCCAGGATCTTGCAGCCTTTGCGGTGCTCCTGCACCATGGACATTTCTGCTCTACACAGATATAGGCTCGGCGTCAGCCTTTTATTTAGTTTTCACTACATTTTTTTCATAAAGAATACAGGCACCTGTGTGCTTTTATACCAGCTGTCTGACAAGGCCTTTATAAATGTAATCTTTGTCTGGAGTTTGCAACACAATTCCGTGCAGCACCAGCCTGGCCGCAGAGCTTGCGACGACAGAAATTGAAGGTCTGCCTCCTAGCAGCTCACGCTCGGTAAGGCAGGCGGCTCTCGGTGGGGACGGTCCCATGGCCACACATCCCGGGAGGAGAAACCTTCTGTGGTGACCAGGGTTCTGCCACAGCCTGCCACGTCTCCGGAGGCATCAGGACCACGGGGGCGAGCCGGGAGCCTGCCCTCGTGTTCGTCCACCTTCACATCCCTAATATTTAATAACG
Organism: Pelecanus crispus; assembly: GCF_030463565.1. Taxonomy (NCBI): domain Eukaryota; kingdom Metazoa; phylum Chordata; class Aves; order Pelecaniformes; family Pelecanidae; genus Pelecanus; species Pelecanus crispus. Next base: position 43,878,618 of record NC_134651.1, read on the forward strand.
TTTTATTTAGGGCAAGAGCATTCACTAGGATTGCACAGGACCCTCCGTGATCTGCTTCACCATTGTTTAGTTTAATTGTCCCAAAATTGGCAATAGATTAAAAGAAAATAATTATCCCTAATTATGTTAATTAAATGGCTAATTCATTAATGAGCTTAACATCTTTTACTTGGACCGTCTCTGCTATGCAAGATTGTGCTTCCAAGAGGAAACGCCAGGCGCAGGCTGCATTCTGTGTAAACTAAGTTGCAGCGTGCTTAGTGCGAGCTGTATGAACAAAATCCCCTCATTATTCAGATGACAGAACAAAACTATAAATAGTGGATCGCAATTAAAATCAGAACAATTACTTTTTATCCATTATGCTGCCTTTTGCACAATAGCAGCCTATAAAAGGAAAAAGCACAGTCCTTTTAGATCTCTCTCTCCCCCCCCCCCCCCCCCTTATCCAGAACTGTAGCTGGCTTGCTAATTAGGAAGCTTTTGAATTAGATTATTTGCATGTCTGAACAGGGCTAGGGTATTAAACATCCCTGAGGACATACTATAATAACCTCTTCAGTGGCTTTTAGGATCCCTAAGGAACCAGGAACTCTGAAAAAACCTCCAAAAGGAGGGAAAGTGCATAACGATTTCATCCAATTAGGTATGGATTAGTCGGCTCTGTGTCTTTGAATCCTGCTCACTGTGAGAAGGTGTTCTCCTTCAGGAACATTTGACAAAATCATCGGGGAAATTATAATGCAGTACCTAAATGAAATCGCAATACCTTAGTTTCTCCTCCAAGAAAAAATAAACTACAAAATCAATACAACGGTGTATAAAGTAAAAAGAAATGCACCAGTCACTTTATTGCTTAGCTGCAAGCATAGCCTCTGTGTTTATAGCATCCATGAGTGACTATCAAAGTCAGACTCCAAAGGACAAATGCTGCTGCTGCTATGATTGGCTACAGCGGATTTTAATTTTTAAATACCACTGGTATTAGCCTCCTCGCAATGGCTTTCCACGCTCTTCCAGTTTTAAGAAATCACCAGCCCATTTATATTTAACAAGACAATTAAGCTGCCCGAGCTCTCCAAATGCAGCAGCGGTTTGCAGCGAGGCCCCTCCAGGACGCTGGGTTTGGTACCCGCGCAAACTGTTCCTGTGCGCTGTGGGTGCTGCTGTGGGGCTGCTCGCCGAACAGCCACGGCTGTGCTGCAGAACGGGCAAAAAGCTGCCGCCCGCCCTCACCCATTCCGTCCGTCCATGCAACCCGCAGCTCTTGCACGGGGACGGTGAAGGGCAGCAGGGCTGGTGCTCCCGCTGCAGACGTGGTGATTTGGAAGAGAGCGGTGAAACTCTGGCGTATGCTCGGCCCCTTGCTACCGGAACGGCTGCCAGCTTTTCTTTCCATAGGTGCCTCCAAAAAGCTGCTGGGTGCCCAGACCCTGCCTGCACCCTTGCAGCCCTGCACCGCGGCCAGGGCTGGTGCCCAGCCAGAGTGGGACACGAGGAAAGGGCAGCGCAACTGTGCAAGCAAGGTGAAACTGGGGGTTGCACTGAGAGCCCATTGATTTTCCTCGTTTTACCTTTTTTTTTTTTTTTTTTAAATGCTGAGATCTAATTTGAAGGCACTGGAACTAGAGCTTCATGAGAGGTATGATTATTATAAAATGCCTGTGGAGGTAAGCCATGCTTCTACGACCGCACCTGCAGGGACCACTCAGTGCCACCTCTGCACTGCACCTTGCTGCTTGGGTTGGAAGCCCGGATATTGGTACCTAATTGGAATGGATCTCCACCACAGCAATAAGATAAGCTATCTAGAAAACTGAACATGCAGCACTAAGTTTTATAAATCCTAAAATGTATGGATAAATTGCCCATGCTGCTGTTTGACCAGTCAGTGTATGGTTTTGCGTATTTGGAGCCATAGGGTTCAAGCATCACGGCAACAGCTTCCCCTTGCCCGAAGCAATCCCTTCTCAGATAACAGCACTGATTTCTGACAGTCAGATACACAGGCATTCCCCTCGCCACAGCTTTCTCTTGGCCACCAATATTTAGCTTGGGCCTCTCATGGTCTCTGGCAAGGAGCACCACTCCACATCACAGAATCATGGAATCGTTTAGGTTGGAAAAGACCTTTAAGATCATCCAGTCCAACCATTAACCTACACTACCAAGTCCACTATAGAATCATAGAATCATGAGAATGTGATTCCTTATATTTTGATTTTCCATCTTTGAACTCCCGTCAGTGTCGCCTGGTGCCTGTGCTGGGGAGGGGAGCGAGGGCAGCTCCTGTTCAGCCTGTCCCGGTAACACCCGCAATCGTTTCACACTCTTCAGACTGAGTTCCCAAGACCCCGGGTTGTCTCCCTCTTTGCTTTCTGAGCTCAGGCCAACTCCGCAGTACCTTTCCGAGACACACTGCGCACCAGCACTGCACGCCATATCCAGAGGGGAGAGGTACCAGACATTCAAAACCAGCTGTTTTATCATTTTCTGTGCTCTTCCCACTCCACTCCTCTGAGCCCCTGACATCTTGTTTGCATTTGGCTTTGAACGCATGCTGTTCAAGGTCTCAGCCATGACCAGCTTTCCAAATCAACCAGTTGAGTGCTGGGGAAGTTCTGGTTTTTAGAGCATCCGTATTTATCAACATCAAACTTCACTAGCTATCACGTCATTCATTCTTCTGCCTTGGCCAAATTTCTCTGAATTTCTTTCATCTTTTTTGAATTTAACTAATCTATACAAATGTTTCCTTTTCCAGGTCAGTAATTAATATATTAATGCCATTAGATTGAGTGCGTAACCATGTAGCACACTGCTAGTGACCCTTTACATTGATTAATAAAAGACTATCTACCACTTCTGTTTCCTTCCTCTTAGTCCATCTTATTGATTCATAATGCTACGGTATCTCTTACCCCCATTTTTATCTTGTTTCCTAAGAAATCCTGTGGGAAGACCTCATTAAAAGCCTTTTGAAAGTCTAAAAATATGTCAAGATATTCTCTTTTATCCATTTATATATTGGTAGGTTCAAAGTATTCTAACAGATTAATGAGACATGATTTTCCACAGCAGAAACTGTGTTGATTGGATGTGATCTTCAAGGTATTTTATCATTCTATATTTAATAAATGTTTAAACCATTTTGCCAGATACCTGTGCAAAGCTGAATAGCGTCTAATATCTTGGATTACACTTAGAGTCTTTTAAAAATGTATAATATACAGATAAAACCCCTCTGCTCTTCCAGAAAGGAAAAACAGTGCAAACGTTGCTGCCATATTAACTTTTTTCTTAAATGGAGGGAATATCTAAATATGTGGCCTTTTATTTTCTCCCAAATCAGCTCTAGGATGAGACACGGTGAAAATGTAAATAAACTGGAAATTTGTCGTCTTATATACAGACAGGTACTGCAATTCCCCACCAGCCAACTGACATAACTGCCCACTGCACCTGCATCATGGGGATGGAGCCGAGTGCTGAAGATTTTAGACTGGATATGAGGAAAAATTTCTTCACGGAAAGGATTGTCAAGCACTGGAACAGGCTGCCCAGGGAAGTGGTGGAGTGCCCATCCCTGGAGGTATTTAGAAGGGGTGTAGATGTGGGGCTTAGGGACAGGGTTTAGTGGTGGAGTTGGCAGTGCTGGGTTAATGGTTGGACTCGATGATCTCAAAGGTCTTTTCCAACCTGAACAATTCCATGGTTCTATGACTCTGAAAACACTCCCTTGAAGGGCTGGCAGCAGTCCACGTCCTGCAGGTTACCTTCCTTTTTCCACCCAGACCTAGTTAGATCCCCTCTACAGACCCATCGTTTAAACTTTGCATACTTTCCACTTGCTTGGAGTTTGTTCATTTTTCCATGAGTTTTTATGAGAAATCGCTAACATTTTTTCCCCATTATTATTTTACTCTAAAGATTAGCTTGTCAAAGTTTGAAGATTGAAACTGTAAAACACTTTTTTCCTTCTCTGTTGGAGAACAGTTAATTTCTTTAAAATGAATACCATCTTAATTGCAACCCGCTGTTCATTAATAAAACAAATTACTGGGAAATTATTTGTCCTCTCAGTTGCTTATGTCTCTGCTTTACAGAAATAGAAACTTCTTACAAAATTCTCTACAGGCTTAGACCTTTCCAGCTGACTACTTGCAGGTACCTCATGGCACAGGGGACAAGCAGTCGGTGACCTGCCCTCGCAGCCCTGCTTGCAGAGGCGTTTGTGGTGGGAGGTGTCTGCCGGCCATCGCGGTGCAGCCGGACCCGTGCCACGGCACCGCTGAGACCCGCCACGGGAATCGGCTGGAGATGTTGCTGCTGTCCCTGGTCAAGGCAAAGGGAGAAGTCTGGGCAGTTCTCAGAGCAACTTTGGAGGACAGGAGAAGACAGATAACCCCAAAGAGCCATGAAGATCACTGCCTCGAGGGGACAAACGGCGGCACCCAGCTCACAGCTCTGCCTGCGCCTGCCCCTGCCCCACAGAGCCCTGGTTCCCAGCCTGCCCGCCTCGCTGCCGGCGCAGGCAGGGTGTTAATTAATGCATTCGTCCCAATTCCGTTTTCAACTATAGAAACAACCAAGAACTAATAAATCAACCCAACTTTATCTACAGCCAGAACGCATTTTGAAAAGCGTGTGAGCCTGCATGTGCCGTGTGCTCCCAAGCTCAGAATACCCCGATACCGCCTGGAAATTTTGACGTAAATGGAATACGAGATAGGGCCTTTAAATTGGTAAGCAGGAGATTAAAAAAGGAAAAAAGAATGAAAGTTCCCTGCAGCCTAATCACATCTCTTTGGGAAATTCCCGCACCAACCCAGCCATGAAGCCAGCACAAATCAATGTGGCCCAGGGGATCAACATTTTACATATATATAAAAAATTGTAAACATCTTTTATGTATGCAATGTAATAACTACACTCAGCATCATGGGCTTTAAAAGCAAATGTTATGGGCAGTTGTATTGCAATAAAGTGGTTAAATGGGAAAGCTTTGAAGGGCTGATAATTTGTACTCTTTTCTTCACCGAACCAACTTATTCTTGTATGAGTATGACAAATTAAAACATTCTTCTATAGGAAGAAGTTTTCATTCATCAGGGTTTTTTTCCCACCCTTTCCATTTTCTGCCACATTTCAAGTTCAAAAAGAAGTTGGTTGCAATCTTGATTATGAAAATGGGGTTGTAGATGCAGGTCAGGCAACAAAAAATTTCCAGTTCGGGGGCCCAGAGCCTGCAGAGACAGACTGGGGGGGTCCACGCGCTGTCTCGTGGCTCCTGATGGACCATGGGACGAGGGTGGCCAGATGTGTCTGTCCTAACTACTCACTGGGTGCACTCTGAAGTATTCCCCCGCCTGGTTTGACGCGTTCGTGCATTGCTCCAGTTGATTTATATCAAAGAAGTCATGTAGGTGCTGCTATTAAAATGGTCCCTGAAACCGGTCGGACTTGACTCTGCTGTATCTGGTAGCTACAAAACCTTGTCTAAGAAAATAGAAATTAATATTTAAAAAAATTATTAACCAATACAATTAGCAATCAAATCTTATTTCTGACTCCAAATAAAAACAGTGATGCAGGTTTGTACTGTGCCACGCTAATTAACGCTGTGGAAGTATTCTCCGAGGCCACGTCCATGGTCCCTTCTGGACCAAAACCAGAAGTGAAGCTATGGGTCTGGTGCACTAAATGGACAGTAAATAACGCATTCACTGCCTTTAATTACTTAAGCAGCACAGCAGTCACCCAAGATAGTTTAAAATATGTCAAAAAATACTGTATGGGAATGCAGTGCTGTTGAGGAGTTGGGTTTTTTGCACTGGAGACAGAAGTTCTCACTTTTTAAACAGCAGCAGTTCTAGCCTCACTGAGCTTCTCGCGAGCCTCAGCTATTTCCTAGGGCTGAGATGTGATTTCACCTCCACGCTCAGTTATTGCATAGTCTCTCTCTTGACAGAACTAGCAAGGCTGATTATTTTATCTTATTTTTTATAAGAGATATATATATTATTTATTTATTATTCTATTATACTTTGGGGCATGCACCTTAGGGCATTGTGTGCCACTTTCTCCCTTTATTCTTGGGCGGGTGGATTGGCCTTTTGTTGCAATGCAAGTACTGTCTAATGCCATGCACAGCTCTGGCGTTGGGCGTTTAATAAGCAACGGAGAAACACACCCTTTGGCATAGTTAACTTTAGTTTGCCCTCTGAGATTTGGCCCAAGTTTTACAAAATGGTGGGAGAGGATCATAGAACCATAGAATCGTTTAGGTTGGAAAAGACCTTTAAGATCATCCAGTCCAACCATTAACCTACACTACCAAGTCCACACTAAAACAGTTAAGGGTAGAGTAATAATTAATTTCATGTTTCCTGGCTTGATAGCTGGATTATTTTTAATGAAAGTAAAAACTAGGAATCACTAAGGTTGGAAAGGCCCTCTAAGATCATGGGTCCAACATCAACCCAACACCCCCATGCCCACTAAACCATGTCCCCCAGTGCCACCTCTGCCCGTTTTTTGAACCCCTCCAGGGATGGGGACTCCCCCACCTCTCTGGGCAGCCTGTTCCAATGCTTGACCACTCTTTCCCTGAAGAAATTTCTCCCAATATCCAATCTAAACCTCCCCTGATGCAATATGCAATATCTCATGCTGCTGCTTTTCAGCACCGACGGGATTTTTCTGGGGAACAGCTGAGTACTCTCACACCACCTAGGAGCCCTCGGGGGGAGCAGTGCTCTGTGGCCGTGTGCTCAGCCTGGTCCGGGCTCAGTGACACGTCTGCACAGAGATGGCCACATCTGCACAGAGATGGCCACATCTGCTGTTCCTCACGCAGCAGGTCCCCGCTCCGTGCAAATGCCGGTGGCCCCCTGATTCCCTACCCCAGCCAGCCTGAGGTCCCTACGCTGGCACCCCATGCCTGGGAAGCCTTTGCACAGACAGGGCACAGTTCGGGCTCTGGCAGAGCCCTCGGGCCGTGGGGCTGCAGCTACGGGACACCCAGTTACGGGAGGGATCGCGCAGGGAGCCGCAGAAGGATGGGGCACAGCGGCGTCGTGCTGGGCACCTCCAAGGGTGTTTGCTGCCAGCAGTGGTTGCGGCTCCAACGCGCTGCAGGAGCTTCCCCTCGGCTGGCAGGGCAGCCTTCAGCAAAAACTCTGTCACGGACAACTGTGAATTAAAAGTAATTGAGATCCTTGTGGGGATTGAACAGTTGAAACTGCTTAATAAGGCAGCGATGATACAGTACGTGCAGAACTGTTTTATAAGCTGTTTACGATGGGCCGCCGGATCCGAGAGCGGAGGCACTGCAACAGTTGCCGCGTCTTCCCCGGTTTTTGCAAACACCGTATAAATAATTGGTAAAGCGTTGGAACATTTGAGGAGAAACTGTCTTAGAATTTATTTATTTCCACAGGCCATATCAGGGAATTTTAAAAAGTTAAGTGCTTTACATAAATAACAGGAAATTAGGCTCCTAAGTCTTAAACTGGTATCAGCAGCTATGATCAGTCCTTCCGACTAACACTACCTTAACTGACAGGTTGTATGATATGGAATTACTGCCCAGCACTGAGCATGCTTCATATATAAAATCCCCTATTGTGATGAATTGGAAAGAAAAGCTTCCCAATATTACAGACTTTGGAAACATTTATTAACAATTTGATAATACTGTATGTGGAGGCTTCATGCTCCTCAAATGACTCCTTAGCTTGGAGCAGAATGATTTCACTCCGTTTGCTTTTAACTCCCTTGCATTTATCTTGCCTGAGTGTCTCCACTGGATATTGTTTACTCTTTGGATTAGTAAACTCAGGATTAATTCCACTCTTTATTGCTGAAAGTGGCAGTAAATCCAGTATCAGGGAGAGCCAGGAATCTGCTTAGCTATGCTACATGACCCTTTCACGGGCAATAAAAATACACACCTCCCAGTACGAAGGGACATAGCACTTAGAGGCATAGCCCGTGTCATTAGGGTATGGGTATGCACAGAAGCCCTTGCGCAGCCCTTATTTTCATTAGAAATTATAGATGCTATTGGATTTTTGGTGTCTCTCAAGGGGAAATAAAAGGAAAAAGAAACCCCTCCCCTCCCCTCCCTGCAAGCCAGCCTGCCTGGGCTGCGGGCTCGTTTCCCAGCGTGCCGGCTACCGTGGCTCTCGGCGTGTTCGACAGCCCCAGCAAGGAGCAGGGCTGAAAAAAGCCTCAGCACAACCCCAGGGTCTGGCAGGAGCCTGGCACTGCCTTGCTTTTGCTCCCAAATCGTCGTGCATCGGGCAGGGAGGAAGCAGCGAGGGTTAAAGCAAGCAAAGCATGGCGCGCTGCCTGCTTCCCCAGCTCCCTGCTTTCGGTAGGGCTGGTTTTTTCCTGCTATTAAATCAGCAAAGAGGAATGTGGGGCCAGGAGCTGAGCAGAGCTTGTTGGAAAGGTTACCTAAGTGAACCACGCAATTTTTTTTTCCTCAACTTTGTTCCATCTTAAGGTAAAAGGTTCATGCAGAGGGCTATAAATTCCTGTCACATTTTGTTGTAATCTCTGTATGGTTTTATTACTTAAAATGCTGCGCTCTCGAGACGGGGAATTTTCCAGGGGTTTGAGGCTGACACGGAGCCACATTTATATTGTGCCGAAGCTCCTCTGGAGTCTCCTTGAGACATGTGGCCGGCAAGCCCGGCGTGAAGGCCTTATCAGTCACTCCACCACGGAGTCAGACCATGAATTATACGGGGAATGGAGGTGGCTCCACGAGAGCGGGATTGCGGGCCGCCGGGTGACAATAAACATGTCCCGGGAATGTGTCCTCCATCACTCAAGTTCAGATAGCAGATCTGGACCTTAACTACAGCTCCCCATCTCTAAATCTCCCTGTGACCTGAGTGGGAGATGGAGGTGAGTCTCAAGGATATCTGTCTGCAGGGAGCTCGCGGAGGAAGTTTATAACGGGCGTGCGCCGTGGCTGCCAGCGCTCCCCGCTCCGCTCTGCCGCGCCGGAGCGGACGGCTGGCTCTGGAGCCGGGGAGCCCAGGACGGCGCCGGAGCCCCGCACCGCCGCAGCCCGTCTCGCCTCCCGGGCTGCCCGACGTCGGCACAAACGCGCGCTCGCACCCGCTGCGGGGAGAACAAGACGTGGCGCCCGCACGCAGAGGCGTGCTGCAAAACGTGATCCAGCCTTCGAACGCCGGCAGAAGGCATGAAACTTATCCTCGGGACTTCTTCCGCCATAAACACGTGCGTGAAGCGTTGCAAGGGAGGTTGCACGAGCCGCGGACCGGTGGGCGCGGGGCTCTGTGTGCTCCCAGCTCCGAGCTGACTGGGGCTGCAGCGCCCGGAGGAGCAGCCCCGGCTGCTTCTGCAGTGCAAGGATAGCCGAGAGGGGCTTATTCGCCGTCCCTGGGCTCGCCGTGCTGCACACCCAGGCTGGGCGACGCGGGCTCGGAGGGCCGAGGCGGGGGACGAATTCCCTGCGCTCCTCTCTGTACGAAAGCGAAGCGAGGGCACGGGCTGTCCCCAGGCTCAGGCCCGTGCTGGACAGCCGGCCCGTGTGCAATGGCAGAGACCAAGTGGCTCCCCACAGAGACAAGAAATAAATCAATTAAGCTTGTTCCTAAATTAAAATAATAATAAGAAAGGGTATAAATGCAAAGTGCTAATGAAGTAATGAAGGAAAGCGCCATGCTCAGTGCCACAACTAAATACAGCCATTAAAAACCATAACCTCTGTAAAATTTGTGATAAAATTACAATTTAATTTTATAAAGATAATTTATTAGCTAATACCTCATTGCACATGTTAATAGCTTGTGCTTAAATAATAGTAATCTTGATTGCTGTGCGGTCATTACACTTTTTTTTTTTTTTACATACTGTTTAACTGACCATTTTGTATGTGGTTTGGGAAGAAAAAAGTAATTATTGAAGTCTTAAGCAGTGAGTTAATTTCTAATGAAAGGATAATTTTATTCCAATGATTTTACATTTAATTAACTAAAGCTACACATAATTTGAAGTTCCAAGGCAGTGCTGATTCATTTGTGCATTGGACAGAAGACAAGGCAGCGCAAGCCCCCCGGCCCCAGCGGGACGCAGAGGATGAGCAGAGGAGCACCAGCGGTAGGACGGAGGGGACGTAACCGCCCCCACAAAGCCAGCCTGAGAAATCGCATGCATTTTCGTGCCGTACGGAGGTGGAGGTTGGAGCTGGTAACGGGGAAGTGATGCAGTGGTGGTTTCGGACTCTTTGAAGTGGCCACTGCTCTCACTCTGAGGATTTTTGCTCCATGGGAATTTCAAAACAAGGATGGGAGGAGGCGGGACGGCGAGCGCGATCTGCCCCGGCAGCCCATCCCGTGGGAAGTGCAGAGGGACGCTCCTGCGCAGTGCCCCGGGTGAGCCCTCGTCCTGCGCCACCCGTCTGAAAGCGTACGGCTCTTCCAGTTTGGAAGAAGCTAGAAAGTTGGGAAAAAGCACGTCAGGTCAAATAAAAAATTGATTTTGGGGATGGACAAAGAAAAAGGGCAAAACCGGACAGAAAATCATGCTTTGGTCAGTCTGGAAGTGTTTGGGTTTGACAAATTCACCATTTTTCACTTTTGATTCAGACCAGTTTTTACACGTAGAAGCTCTCTTTGACATAAAACGCCAGAAAATTCCCTAAAAGCAGCACTGACTTGCAAATAGTCAAGATCAAGCAGTGGCATTTCCTACATCCCTCCCACCCTGCTCGTTTTTCAGCCGCGCTCACGCGCTGCCATTCCACCCGCTCCCACGAGCGCGCAGGCAGCTCGGGCGCACGGCTCTGCCTGTGCTGCCCGCAGGTCTCCCGGCAAGGGCCGGGCACCGCCGGCGCGCGGCTGGCGGGGCAGCCGGCACGGACCGCTCCCATCGGTTATCCGTCGCGTCGTGTAGGTGTTTCCACGCTGCAGGGGAAACGCTTGTCAGGTTATTGATAAACAACAGATCTGTGTCAGTGCAGATGCCTTTTTAATGGCATGTCCCGAGGTGCAGACATTAGGGTTATATCCTCCTGCCTCCCAGCGATCTGCGCAGCAATCACTCCTCCTCAAGCAGAGAGCGGGCTGCCACTGAACCTGCTTCCCCTGCCTTATTAATGCATCTCCCGCGCGCTAATGCGGACAAGAAAAGACAAATCTGGAGCCCCGCGCCGCGCGGTGGGAGCGCGGTGGGCTTGGGAGGGCTGCGCGGCGGGCGGGTGCCGGCGCGGGAGGAGCGGCGCGGCGTCTCCCCAGCGTGCCGTGGGACGGGGTTTTGGTGAGGAAAGGGCACGGCTGAATCATAGAATCATAGAATCATAGAATCATCGAATCGTTTAGGTTGGAAAAGCCCTTTAAGATCACCCAGTCCAACCATTAACCTACACTGCCAAGTCTACTCTAAACCAATCAAGGGTAGACCAGACTGAACCATGGCCCCCAGTGCCACCTCTGCCCATTTTTTGAACGCTGAGGGATGCTCGGGATCGGCGAGGAAGACTGAGGACGGTGCTCGGTGCAGGTATCATCACCCCCAGTGTCTGCCAACACTGTAAGCAGGCAGCTAACCCCGTCGTGGCAACTCTAACGTTGAGTGTCCCATCCAGGCACAAAAGCCTGCTTTTGTGCTGCTGATGTAACAAAAATTCTGAAAAAGTTTCGTTTTGGATGTCATTTGGAATCTGAAACAGCTGACGTTTCAATCCTGATCGTTTGCTCCAAAACATGTATCAAAACTTCAGAAAGGGAAGTGTCCTGCCCTTTTCCAAACTAGTGGGAAATTTTAGAACAGGTCTTCGGCCCCTCCAGCTCCCCGGGCTCCTTGGGCAGTTTCGAGGTGTGCATGAACACAGAGGTGTGCCACACGTGCGTTACCGGAGGTAACCGACTGACACATCACATTGAACCCATTAATTAATCCGTGTTGATACTACTGTCTGCTCCAAAGGTGTTGAGCAAGGCAGAGACTGAAAGTTAGCTTCCCAAAATAAAAGTTTAGATTCCGCTTTCTCACTTGCACCAGGGTGCCAGGAACCCGACACACGCCTACAGAAACACCGCGGCTTAATCCAGCCCGGACCACGCAAAGCGCAGGTGAAATCTCCATTACACGTGGGACCGGACCAGGTTCCTCTGCTCTGCAAAGGCTCGGGATGGACCCACCTCCCAACCGATTACCAGCCTGGGATTTTTTTTTTTTTTTGGTGTACCTCCAAACCGCTCTTTAGCTGGAGGAAGACCTGTTCATGAGAAATGTCCAACCAGTCTTAAAGGGCTAAGTCGCTGCGCTTGAAGCCCTTGTAACGGCAGGGGAGAGCCCAGTGTGAGCGCAGCCCGCCGGCAGACCCAGGGCAGAGCTGCCTCCCCGGGACCCCCGGGACCTCCCGCCAGTGCCGCTGCTGCCCGGGGGTCCTCTGCCCGGCCAGGGACCCCTCGCCCGTGGAGCAGCCCATCCTCCGGGGCCACATCGCAGGACAATTCACTCTCGTTGCGTGTGTGCCCTGATGACTTAATTATTTATGAGGAATGTTTTATCCTGGCTTTCAAACTAACGCAAACAGATGTTGCCAGACCAAAATGGCTCTTTTTGCTAGATCTTGATGGATAGTCACAGTCACGGAGTAACACGGCATTATCGGCAGCGGTCGTGCCTGCGTGTTGGTGGACTGCAGGGCACATCTCCCCGCTGAACGAAGAGCTCTTTCTGCTTGCCATTATCTTATTTGCAGAGCTCCTTTCCGACCTCACTATACAACACGGCTCTCGTATTTATTTGTTTGACTTTGACTGCGTAATGTGCCTGAAGACAGCACGAACCGGGGGCTCGGTGGCCGTGTGAAGCCCGGCCAGGTTTGCACGCCTCGCGTCGGCATTGCTGCCCGAGCAGGCTCCTGCCCAGCGGCTCCCGGCCGTCCCGCTCGCCGGTGCCGGGTCGGCAGAGGTACCAGTGCGCCAACGGGCACGCCGGCCTGCCCCCGCTCCCCGTGCCCGCTCCCCAGCGGCACCGGTCTCCTGTTTCCATTTCAGAACAAAGATGTTGGTCTCCGATGAGAGCACCAGGCAGCTGGTATTTCAGAATCTGAAGTAGCTCGGCTTTGTTCAAGCTTTTAATCCTCCAGCTAGGTCTTGTTTCCCTCTTCCCAAACAGTTGCTCTTGTCTCGGTCGCTGCAGCTTCCAAAGGAAGGTGGGTATTTGGGCTGGGCCACGTGCAAACACCTACAGAAATGTGCCCGAACAACAGAGTTTATTTTGCATGTCTTAGTACATCAGATATCAAATGCTTGTGTTCATAAACAAGCACTTAGGTTAGGAGCACTTGCCCACTCGTCAAGGAGAAACAAAACCACGCCGCTTATCTGACTAATCACAACTGGACAGCGGGGCTCAAATTTAAAATATTCATGATTTAGCCCAGAGTAAACATTTCTCAAAAATATATCAGCTGCAGAATATTAGCCCTGGGACTCGCAGGGAAACTAGGAACCTTACCACATTGTGCGTCGACTGCTGCAAAAGGTTACGATTCTTCAAGAAAAATCTCTCATAGCCACGGTTTACAGGTTTTAATATTCTGCCCATTACCACAACCAAGCACCACCCTTGGAGCACACATGCAAATAGCAGGGGAGAACGGAGAAAGACAATAAAACTGGAAGCAGCCTTTGGAAGGGCAAATAAATAATTTGATTGCAATGTGAGAGTGTTTTCCGGTTTGATGGGCATTTCCTTTTCATTGAAAATAAACCAGGCTAAATGGCTCAGTGGGTCCCGTGCACCTAAAAATGGGCCCAGCTAGCTTGTACTCTCGGTAACAGTGGGTATCATGGAGGTACATAAAAACATAGTTTATTGTTAAATTAAGTGTCCTGTTCTTGAAAACAACCCTTAAATTTAACATTCCAAGGCTGCTGCTGTTTATTTGCACTCTCGGAGCACTCTCAGTGCTGTCCACTCAACTACTTGAGAAATACATTGTAATAAAAATAAATGGACAGTTTGGGTTTCTCTGAAATTAAAACAGGATATACAGCAGCCTTGCACTTCCTCGCACTGAGGTAGCCTGTGATAAAGTCACATTGTGTCAGAGATGGCAAATTATGTATGCTAATTACTTACCGGAATTTCAGATTTGTCCTTACCATAATTAAAAAGGTGTCACTTTATTAGAATAGGGCTGGAATGATGGGGCTTGGAGCAGTGGAGGAGATTTCTGGTTAGAGATAATTACCAGTGATGTATTCCTTTCCCTCACTGCCATTTTTGCTGCATTCCCCCCATTACTGCGTAATGGATGGCTCGCGTGCCTGCCAGTGGAGCCGGGCTGCCTGGCGCGGGGAGCACCCCTCCAAGGGTGGCTTTTGGCCAGACCTCGGACCTCGCTGGCACGGGGGGCCCCGGCCCGAAGCCGCGTTTGCTGGTCACGTTGCTGCCGATTTTACTGCGGCACCACCTGGGGATACAGCGACGGAGAGGACAAGCTGGGGTTAGTCCCGTTTCGGGGTGCCCCCTCTGCCCACAGGGTCATTCCAGAATTCCCCTGCGGTCAGGTTATTGCGGCCGACGAGTTTCCATACGCTGCGCTGCCGTACCTGCTGCTGCCCTCCCCAGGAGCCAGCGCCCCGCGCCCTGCGGAATCGGCTCGATCCGCTGGTGAGCGCGGCGGGGCCGCAGAACTGCCCCGTGTTAGAGGAGGGGCTGGCGTGCTCCGCACCCCCGGCAGCTGCACCCCTGCTCGGCCCCTGCAGCACCCCTCGCCGCTTTGAACAAGGGTCCAGGTCCGCACCAGCTAAAAGCCTCCGTTAAGACAGGCACATTATTTATATGCATTGTAATATCTTTCTGTTGGCAGAAGAGACTTGAACCTGTCGAGGGCAAACTCAAGTCTCTCCCAGGGCCTGGCAAAAGAAAATAGCAGCATTTAACCGCGATGAAAGTCACAGCGTAAACAGGGACGCAGAGAGAATAATTGCATGGCTGGAAAGCTGGGCTCCATGTTGTCATTACACATTGAATTCTTGGTCTGTAAGTACAGGGATGGCGTTAACCCCAGCAGAAGATGAAGGTTATAAAAGAGGCATTACTTGGAAAGGTCAGCAGGCTATTCAAACATGGTGCAGATGCAATACAAAGATTCAATACTGAGAGCTATTTGCAGTGGCTTGGAGAGGCAAGAAGAGTGGGAAAGGCAGACACTTGCCCATTTGCTACAGGGACCGGGAGGCTCCTTGTGCAGCCAACTTACTGAGCAGAAGACGAGGCGGGATCAGCCCCGATTCCGCCCTGCTTGCACCTCGGTGCTAATTAGCCGTGCTGTCAGCCGCAGCGGATGCTCTGCAGTGCAACGTTGCAGCCAGCGCCATGCTAAACTCTGGCAGCCATGCCTGGAAATAAACAGGCAAAGCAAAAAGGGAGAGACAGCTCTTCTGTCTTGATACCACGGAGGTTTGGCTGCGGACTGTCATTGATCCGATCTCTAATTCAACATATTTGGACAGTTAAAGCATTTTTTTCTTTTAGGGGAGACATCTCTAGGTTAAGCGCTGTACTGCAGCCCATGCACTCCATGTCTGGGGTATCCACAACACAACAGCTCTTATGGTTGATGGAGAGACCCATCAGACTCTACATTTTTATAAAAGATTGTTTGGTTAGCTCATGAGGCAGTGTCGTTATTGCCAAAGGGTTTTGCTCCCCAAGCCTGTGCTGAATATTGTATTACTTTGCCATGCTCAGAAACTAAAATTACAACAATTTAATTTTGAATATGGTGGCATTATTACCATTTGTATTTGCCATTTCATAAGACTTTTCATTTCAACTGCTTTGCTTTCCTGTCAAGAGGAAAAACCTTCAATCTATCGGCTTTTACCAGAGAGAGAACTGTGCCGGAATGTAATGCAGTATTGTATATTTCTTCTCTAATGCTCTTTTGAACAAAATCATCTATTTCATCAACAGTATATCAGCGGTGACCAAAGACCATTAAATAATGCATCTCACTCAGGAGCAGTGGAGCAGGGAAAGGGCTCTGACCTGTTTTAAACCTTATTACTTTCTTGCATTATGCCCCTCACTGCAATCTTTTTGTTTAAGTGATTTCAGCTGAGGCGTTGCTTCCTGCCTTAAAATACAAGGCAGACATGTTATTTCTGAAGTGGTTGGTAGACTCAGCCTCAGCATTTCCCATTCTACACCAAAAACAGCCTCTGTGTATTAATCTTTGTTAACCTCGCCAAATACACACACACACATGCGCACGTCAGGAGTCTGGTGTAAATAACATCCCTCTTTATTTTGGATTTCACGTGCAGAGACTTTCCTTTTTATTTGGACTGGCGGCTTTACTTCCTAGCAAACGTTCGGTGCTTGCAATTAGCAATCACAGGGTTGGTAAAGCATGCAGGGAAATTAATCTAGAGTGGAATAGCCCAGAAAAAGAAGATACAGTCATAACAGAGGAGGTCAGGACTGGTGCTGCAGACTGAGATTTAAGGAATGCGGCAGTATGGAAGAGTTACTTCGATCTCCCGATAACCCCAGCGCTGCCCGTGCCAGGAGGGGCACCGCAGCACCAGGTGCCCGACCGTGGGGGAACCAGTGATGACCAACGTGAGCGACACAGAGTTTGCCACTTTCTCCCCCAGCAGAGCCCCGCACCCGGGCACCTCTCTGCTTCCCAGAGAGGCACGGGGCTGGCTCCAGGGCTGCAGAGCGCGTCCATCCCTGCGTTGCCTCGCCCAGATGGGAAGCCCCCGAAGGCATTGCACGTGGGCACACAGCCCGGCATCCCTGAAGGCATTGCACGTGGGCGTGCAGCCCAGCAGCCCCAAAGGCATTGCACGTGGGCACACAGCCGAGTGGCCCCGAAGGCATTGCACGTGGGCACACAGCCGAGTGGCCCCGAAGGCATTGCACTGCACATGGACACACAGCCGAGTGGCCCCGAAGGCATTGCACGTGGGCGCACAGCCGAGTGGCCCTGAAGGCATTGCACGTGGGCACACAGCCGAGTGGCCCCAAAGGCGTTGCACGTGGGCACACAGCCGAGTGGCCCCAAAGGCGTTGCACATGGACACACAGCCGAGTGGCCCTGAAGGCATTGCACGTGGGCACACAGCCGAGTGGCCCCGAAGGCATTGCACTGCACATGGACACACAGCCGAGTGGCCCCGAAGGCATTGCACGTGGGCGCACAGCCGAGTGGCCCCGAAGGCATTGCACGTGGGCACACAGCCGAGTGGCCCCAAAGGCATTGCACTGCACATGGACACACAGCCGAGTGGCCCCGAAGGCATTGCACGTGGGCGCACAGCCGAGTGGCCCCAAAGGCGTTGCACGTGGGCACACAGCTGAGTGGCCCCGAAGGCATTGCACGTGGGCGTGCAGCCCAGCCGACCCAAAGGCATTGCACGTGGGCGCACAGCCGAGTGGCCCCGAAGGCATTGCACGTGGGCACACAGCCGAGTGGCCCCGAAGGCGTTGCACATGGACACACAGCCGAGTGGCCCCGAAGGCATTGCACGTGGGCGTGCAGCCCAGCCGACCCAAAGGCATTGCACGTGGGCGCACAGCCGAGTGGCCCCAAAGGCATTGCTCGTGGGCGCACAGCCGAGTGGCCCCAAAGGCGTTGCATGTGGGCACACAGCCGAGTGGCCCCGAAGGCATTGCACGTGGGCGCACAGCCGAGTGGCCCCAAAGGCGTTGCATGTGGGCACACAGCTGAGTGGCCCCGAAAAGCATTGCATGTGGGCACACAGCCCGGCAGTGGTCCCCGTCTGCTGGTGGCCTGTGCAGGGTCAGCCACAGCCGCCCGTGGTGCCCAGCACTGCCTTAGCACGGCCAGGGCTCACGATCAAGGCGGCTCTCCGCACAAAGGGTCAGCCAGCCCGCCCCAGAGGCGGCTTTTTCTGCGGCCTTTCCAGCCAGTGCTTGTCCTCCCATCGCTAACGCTTGTGATGGAGAGGGTCCTTCCTCTCGCAGCCAGGGTGACGGCCCAGCCCCTGCTGTGCCCATCCCAGCAGGCGCCTCCATCTGCAGCTCCTGCGCTGGGACGCGGGTCTCTGCCTAAGGACAAAAGGTGGCACGGGGACGGCTGCTCTGGTGGCAGCCACGGTGGGGTGCAGGGGGACCCACCTGCGCTTCGCTCTTGGACGGAAACTGTGCGGGTGCTGCGGGGGACGATGTGTCACTCCGGTGGGAAGGCTCGGCTAAAGTGTCGTGCTAACAGCCAGGGTGCAGGCTTTGCTCTCCGCTAGCCCTTGTGAAGCACAGTCCCCTAGCAGCCTGCGAGGAGAAAGCCTCAGAGACTTACAATTACATTTTCTCACTAGTCTAATGAGGTGAGAGACAGACAGAGGAGAGAGTTCCCTGGGCTAATTTTCCAGCCAGCAACCGCTGCATTGCTCCTGTACTGTGAGAGGCAGAGGGAGAAATGACTCTTCCAGATTAGAGGCTCTTGCTGAAGGCATTTCGGAGCATATTCCTCCAGGACACTAGAGCAAAAAAATGAAGATGACAAACCATTTTACTATGTTCAGCTGGAATGAAGTAACCCAACAACAGAACTGCGTGGTGCTGGGGGTGCAGTGACCGGGGGAGAGCACCTAGGGAGAGCGGGGAGCGGAGTTTGGCCTGAATCATTACACACGGTGCTTTCCTCGAGCGAGGGAGACGGCAGGTCAGCACCTGAACAGGGGGAGGAATTAGCTGTAAGAGGGAAGGAGCATTGCATTTGTCTCCCCAGCTAGCGAACAATTTGTTATCATGAAAATGTTAGCAATGGAATAATCACTGCCCGGGGGAGCAGCGCTGATCTCCAGAAGGCAGGCAATGGAAAAAGAGTGCTCTGCCTTCCTCCCAGGCACACCGGGTCCTTAAACCAGAGAAACCTCGAGAAATCCCTCCTCAGACCTGTAGGGAACATGGGAGGGAGGACTCATTTCTTGGTTCGTGCCCTCCGTGGTCTTTGCACTGGATTCAGCTCAAGCGCAACATTTGGCTCTTTGGAGGTTCTCTGACGACTTTGGTTGAGCCCAGCGGTGTTGTGTGTTCCTCTCACATTTCTGGTTTCAGTATACCGAACACGCTTCTAGGATGCCAGAATGAACCTGAGAAACCTGAACTTTCTAATCGGGGTCTAAGTCAGGAGGAAGAGTAAATGAAATCCCTCTTCCATCATGGCCACGTACAGGGTGTTAGCACGCACATGCATTTGCATGAATGTGGGATGTTTAATCAAACCAGCCCCTAAACAAGATTGAAACTTCCTCCTCTGACTGACAAATCCAGCCGGTCTGATTCGTCCCTGGCCATCCTCTGAAGAGTTTGGAGCTTGTAGTTGGTCCTGGAATTATTTTTAGCCTGAGAGTAAAAGGTTAAAAGGGCGTACGTAGGAGGGACCCTTGCCTCTCTTTCCTTTTTGCTGTCTGCACACCACTGCTCTGCTCATGCAAACTAGCAAGAGATCTGTCAAATATCAAATAAGAATTTTGTTGCTGAAGCTCTTGGAAAATTGACAGGTAGCATGCAAGCAAACATTAAATCAATAACAGCAAATTTCCCCTGGGAAACTTGTAGTGTTTTCTCATCAAAATCTTTAAATCCTTAAAGAAACCATAAAAGGTTTACACACCTCGCATTGGTTAATCTGGTTACCTCTGCATTGCTCAGCGCAGGCTGATCACCGAGCAGCGAGTGTAATACCCAGTGCTGATCACCGAGCAGTAAGTGTAATACCCAGTGCCCCACGCTCTGATGTATTGTAGCTTTGTTAGTCACTGTGGCTCCTTGGTAAATTCATTTGGAGTCCTCCGGGGTTTTAAATCTCTCATTTGGCCAACAACGAGGTCTGAAAAGATTGCAGTTCATTTCGACCCACAGTGGATGGAAGGCTCATTTACTGGCTGCAGGCAACTCAATCAGGCTGGCCGCTGATGAGTGAGTGACTTGTTCAGACCGCTAGTCAATATGTGTCTGCTGTGATAGAATGTCAGCATCTGCTGGCTGCTCCTGTCTCCCACTGCTCTGGCTTTTTTCATTTGGTCTGATCAATGTTATTAAAAACACCTAGGAGTTCCTTAACTGCTCTGCCACTTGAGGCTTTTCTTTCTTTCTTTTTTTTAAACACAACTTTGTATTATCTGCAAACATGTGCAGATGATGTACGTGGATTGATTTCTTTACATGAACGGACAGTGTGGGGGACAGTGCGTGTGTGTATGTATGCTCAGGCATGTGCTCAGACTTTTACAGGGGAGATGGCTTTAAAATTACATCGCCCTGGTTTGATTTTTTTGTGCGTTTTGCCCTGAAGTAGCTCAGACTTGGAGCCTTGTGCAAACATCTAGTAATTATTGTTTGCAAATAAAATCTCCAAATGTAAGCATGCAAAAAATAATACACCTTCCCTAAAATTGAAGCTGGAATTCTCAGGTGGAACCTGTAAGCCCCATGGACACCTGTACAGTAAAAATCAGACCATTACTCCAAGTAAAGGGGAGACGCAGCTTAGGTAAATAAGTACAGGGTTAAAATCCCTTTACGTGACAGGTCTGAAACATAAACACCATTTGCATTGCCCTTTGGCCAGCCCACCCACTCTCTGCCCAGCAATCCATTTCCTGGGGGACTAATGACACACCATGGCACGGGCAGGTCAGCCACCAATTACGTACAAAAAGGAAGCAGAAAACAGATACACCGCTAAATGTTTTAATCTGTCTGCAAAATGTGCCCGCTCCTGCAGGAATTGCACTTTCCCGTGGCGGAGGAAGGAGAATGCCGTGTCCTCTGGGCAGACACCGGGCTTCGCCTTGCCCAGCAGTGAGGGTGAAGATGACTGTAAAGGCTTTTAATGATACCAACCCCTGCTGCCCCGTCCGTGTTTGCACCATCAGTGAATGTTCCCCCTTCACCCTCCACAGACGCAAGATCATCTAAAATCTTGACCATCACTCTGCCAGCCAGCTTGCTCAGGGGAGGGTGTGCACAGGGCTGCTGGTGCTGAGAAGCGTGCCCCGCAGCCTGTGGGACGCCCGCTAAGTGCAGAGCCCACCTTCGCTTCTGCTGTCATAGAATCATAGAATCATGGAACCATAGAATCGTTTAGGTTGGAAAAGCCCTTTAAGATCATCCAGCCCAACCATTAACCCAACACCACCAAGCCCACACTAAACCAATCAAGGGTAGACCAGACTGAACCATGTCCCCCAGTGCCACGTCCACCCGCTCCTTGAACCCCTCCAGGGATGGGGACTCCACCACCTCTCTGGGCAGCCTGTTCCAATGCTTGACCACCCTTTCCGTGAAGAAATTTTTCCTAATATCCAATCTAAAGCTCCCCTGGAGCAGCTTGAGCCCATTTCCTCTCGTCCTATCGCTAACTACTTGGGAGAAGAGACCAACACCCATCTCACTACCCCCTCCTTTCAGGGAGTTGTAGAGAGCGATGAGGTCTCCCCTCAGCCTCCTCTTCTCCAGGCTGAACACCCCCAGCTCCCTCAGCCGCTCCCCACCAGCCCTGTGCTCCACACCCTGCCCCAGCTCCGTTGCCCTTCCCTGGCCACGCCCCAGCACCTCAATGTCTTTCTTGCATTGAGGGGCCCACAACTGGACACAGCATTCCAGGTGCGGCCTCACCAGCGCCGAGTACGGGGAACAGCTGTCCCGGCTCCGCAGGCTGCGGCTCCGCAGAGGGCCTGGGCAGCCGCCGGCCCGGCTTTCCCGAGCCTCTCGGCATCCGCGTCGCACAAAGGAGAGGCAAGGTGATCTGCTGTGACCTGAGGACATGCTTTGAAATCCTCCCGTGCTTTCCTCCCTACCCCCTTCCTCTGCAATATGGCATCCAAAATAGATACCAAGAAATGACCTGCCAGGAAAAAAATGGAAGCCTATAATTATGTTATTGAAAACCTGTTCCATACTGTATTATTTAAGGTTATTTTATTATGATGTTGAGATGAGTTTCTTAAAGAAGAAACTCTGGGTTTATTGCACTCCTCACAGAGAGAAGCCTTGGGTGATTTGATAGCCTATTTGAACAAGAGGGATGCTTTACGAGCCCCTATAAAAACTGATGACCCCACTCACATTTGTATTTAATGAAATAAGGAGGAGCTTTGGTTATGTTTTCAATAACCTTCACTGCTATTTCAAACCTGCCTCAAATAAAAGCCAGAATCTGCATGTTTCTGTGCCGAACCCTGGCTGTCCTTAAGGAGGGTGCTGGGGGTTCAGCCTGGCTGGAGAGCTGTCCTGCTGTCCCTGCTGTCCTGCATCCTTGCTGTCCTGCTGTCCCTGCTGTCCTGCATCCCTGCTGTCCTGCTGTCCCTGCTGTCCTGCATCCTTGCTGTCCTGCTGTCCCTGCTGTCCTGCATCCCTGCTGTCCCCTGCAATGCCATTACCAGGGCTGTGTCCTGGAGATGGTGACGATGGGATGGGTGAGAAGTGCTGTCCCATCGGAGGAGGGTGGCTGGGAGGAAGGTCAGGCTGGGAGAGGGGCTGCGGTCCTCATCTGCCTCAGCCTCCCCAGGCACCAGCACACGTTTTATTTCTAAGTAACTTCCCACACACGAAATCAAGCTTTTTTCATTACACAATTTTGGTCTGTCATAAAACATTAAATCTCTCTGAAAAGTTCCAGTGCTTGGATCCTTCCCGTTAGATTAAATAATTGCCGCTGCTGGAAGGATGAGAGGCTGCGCGTCTCCAGCCAGCAGGCACTGCCCGTCTCCCTCCCCGGGCGCGAGGGGAGCCCAGCGCCCGGCTCCTGGGACCAGCCTGCGCCCGCAGCCTGCAACGCCCTCGGTTGAGGGGGGGGACAAGCAGGTCCCGGGCACCGGGAAGGTCTTCGGGGTGGTGGGTGTCTTGTCCACTCCCGGCAGCTGCCCCTCGAGAGGGAGGGAGGCACAGCCCAGCCAGATGATCTAAATATTTAGGTGGAAATAAGCGTTTCCCAAGGCGACCCGGCGGTCCCCACGCTGTGTATGCTGACTGCGTACGGGACACAGCTCCGCATGCACAGCAGCGCAGCTACTTATCTTGCGGTCTTCTAAAAAGTAAGGCCTAATTAACTTTAATCAATGGGGCTTTCTCTGCTGAGTTGTCCAGAATTTGACTGCTCCCTGCAGCCGATACACAGCAAGGTTAATTTAAGATGAATGAAGAAAGAGAGAAAAAACGGTGGCGGGAGGGTGTGGGACAGGCGCTGTGACGGGCCGTAGCTGCGTGGCCGCAGAGCCTGCAGATGTGCTACGGGCTGAGCCATTCGCTTTCTCTCCTGGAGCTGTGGGGTGAGGAGGGGGAACCTGGCAGGGTTTATTAAAGCACATCCAAGCCCTCCGACTTACATTTGCATTCACAGTTTGATGTAGATGCCACATAAGCAGATGCCTATGAATAAGCTAGAATAGGGTTATAACATCCTCGTGGTGGAGTGATTCAGTGTAATGCCTCGGCAAGCTGTTCTTTAATGGGCTGGAAGTCTTATTTTTACGATCATTGGAACGTAAAGGGTCAGAATCTTAATCTTCTAATACTGTGTTTTTAACAACATTTACACTTTAACATATTGAAAAATCTCATCTCTTTCTGCCAACCAGCATGACAACACAATTCAAATCGATCAGTGCAGCAGTATATTTAGGTATTTTAAACATAAATCAACCTGGCTGAAATATTTTTTTCACTTCCAGTACTTCTTAAAACCTAGGAGTTTCTAACTTTTATGTTTCTTATTTGAGCCTTTGGAGTTCAGCGGAGTCTCCCACCTGAATAATTCAGCAGCATCAAAGAGAGAACAGAAACAGAGGTTACGGTCCGGCATCCAGCACAGACACAATGCTTTATGGCCCATTGCAGCAGGGGAAACCGGTACCCAAGGAAAACAGAAAGTTTGCAAATTGTCTGCAGGTATGGAGAGAACTAAATCATGCATCACCCTACAAAACTAAGTGACAAGCAATGGGAACATGTCGGGAAGAGAAGACATTTTTGTTTCCATGAAACCTTTGGGATTGAAAGGGAAATATTTTTCAAAGCTTACAAATCTTAAACAAAACATTCAGCCCAGGAGCCAGTACTCAGAGTGCAGGAGGGACTTCTCCTCCCAGAATAAATGGATTAGGTTCCTCTCTTGGATGTGGAGCGAAAAAAAAAAAGAAAGAAGGGCCTGTTGGGGCTTCCTCATTAATGGTACCTTCCCTCACAGTGTCACTCTTTATTTCTTTTCTGTGCCCCTTTTCCTCGAACGTGTTCCCCCAGGCCTCTGGGCTGCATGTCTGCATGCAAGCTTTAAGGTCTGGGTCGTGCGGCGGGACTTGGTCTGCTCAGGCTGGAGCACAGACACGTAGGACCTCTGCCCCAGCCCTTCCCACAGCTGCTGCTTAGCCCTGGGACAACCTCATGTTTGACTTTTTATTTAATTAAAAGCTCCTTAAGCAGTTTTACTGTTTTCTGGACTAGGTTTCTCTCTGGTCCCACGTGAGAAGGGAGCTGGGCATACGGGCTGAACCACAATGATTTGATTCATGGGCTGAAATCATCATTGAACAAGTGTCACAACATGGCATTAGATTAAGAACTAAAGTGATGGGCTATGGTGAGCCTGTTCATTAGTATTAATAGAGCTTAATTAGGCACAAGCATGGTGTTGCAGGGAAATGTGAAGAGGTGGCTGCAGTTTCCACGGTGGGAAAAGAAAAGGTGTTATTCATTAAAGGTGAAAGAAGTCCATGAGCCTTGGACCAGTCTCTCAACCCCAGCACAATTTCGGGTCAGGACCTGGCTCTGCTGCCCCAGAAGAAGGAGGGAATTAAAGACCGGGTTGGGTTCAGGAGCCAGAAGAGGACTGGAAAGTCCAGACCAAAACCAGGCAATGAAATCTGGGGAAAGTTCTACTGTTTGTACAGGGACTCCTCCGTTCTGCTCCAACCCATGATAGCGGAGGAGGTGACATGTCAGATCAGCGATTCCAGCCCCAGGAGAGGGGAGTCAGGGATGAAGGGAGCTCCGGAGACCCATGTGGGGGGAGAGACAAAGGGACAGGAACAATAGGTGCCTGCAGGAGCAAATCTCCAGGTGGCACCGGGCCAGCAATGCAGGCGGATCTGCCAGGGCTGCGGCTGTTTTGCCACCATAGTAAATACCCACGGATGCGTTTGATGCTTTTGTAATTATTTCAGTTGTTTCCTTATCTTCAGTATCCTCCCTCTTGCACCAGTTCACTTCCATTCATGCTGCTCTTTGCTTTATGGTTCTTAGGTCATTGTGCATCTCTCCCCATTTGGCAGCATTAAATTTTATTTACCATATGTCCCTTCTGCTACAAAGATGATAAAATCCTTTGGATTTTTGTTGTTGCTGTTGCTAGCTCGTTCAGCGCTCACCTCAATTTAGTGTCCTCGGCAAGTGGAGCTGATTTGTTGTTGGTTTTTGGTCTAACTGAGGTCCAAGCTGGGACAACTGCCAGGCTGCACTGCAGACCTGCACTTGACTACTGCTTTTTTTTTTAAAGCACTTTGCCAGATACCATCCTCTTAGGAGGTCTCTAACACCTCCATGGTGGAAGAGAGCATCATATGGACCTTTGGCAAAAGGACCAAGAGAACTGCCAAGAAAATCCTTTGTACATGGTTATTTTTCATTTTTTGTTCATATTCTGTTGAAAATATCTCCCCTTGTTGATTACACCAATCAATGCCATTATATCTGGGGTTAACGCGCATTCCAAGCAGCCCATGACTGCAGAAGAGTGGAAACACAACCTGGGAAGAATATCCAGGGCCAGATGGACTTTGCCCTTATTCCGCTCTGACTTTGGTGGGGTGGGCTGCCAAGGGAAGCACTGCGCGGCTGCGGGGAGGCCGACACACACCAGTAGGAAGAGAAATGCAGCTTTGGACCCCATGAAAGAACTTATGGCAGCCAAAGCCGCGGAGTCAGGGAGCTCTGGCATGCTGCCTTCTGTTTCTACAGCCAGAAATACATCTGCATTTTAGGCTCTGCATTCGCTTGGGGAAGGCAATCTCGCCCACTTTTTACCAAAGCTCGTACTTCCCTCCTATTATGATTAAATTAAAATGCAGCAGACCATTTTAGCACTCATGAATGAGTGAAATGCAAAATGCTGGTACATCGGGCTTTGCTGCTGCATGCAAATATATCTGGAAACAATGGCTTAAAATTGTTTCCACCTTCAACCACATCAGGAGGTGATTTCAAGATCCTCTGTGGAATACTAATACTTACTTCTAGAAGACTTTTAATTTTCGGTCTCTGAAGGGGCAGAGTTTGAGATGCAGCTAGCTCTCCTTTTAACAAAATAATAATAATCTCTCACTTTCATAACATCATTCAATTCAAAGGGTCTCAAACTGAGGCCCTCATCTTCCTGAGAGCAACACACAGCCAGAGCTCAGAGCCTCAGCCAAGGCATGCTGAAATCAGAAGGGCTCCGTACGGACCAGCGAGCCCATTTGCATGATCGTCTTGCAGGATAAGGGCTGAACTACCATAGCCCAGTTGCCTTGCATTGACTTCTTCTTCCCAGGAATGACCTATTTTGCAAACACTGCCATTGAAGTGCTGTCGCTGCTGGACTAGGACGCTAGAAACTGAACCTCAGGACTGTCACTGCACAGCCTCGGGCTGCCGTGCCCGTGTCGCGGTGGGCTCTCTCCCTTTGCTGCACCGCAGCACTGAGCAACACCACACCGCTCCCCTCTGCAGCCTGACCTGGCCTGACTCCGGCGCAGCTCTGCTGTGCACCAGGCAAGGGTGCCGGGGACCGACGGGACGGTTCGGGCCACGGGCCCATCTCCACCGGCGCGGGGCGGGGCAGGGGCCTCGGTGGGGTGGTGCGTGGCCCCGGCACAGCCGGAGAGGTACGGCTGCCATCAGCCCATGCTCCTGCTGCCCCAGCCCCGCGTGAGCCCCACGAGCCCCCGCTGCCGATCTATGGAGAACCAGACTTGAAGAGAGCTCAAATTAAAGGTAAGTAATTTCCTTTTTTCCTACCTTGAAATTCCTATTGATTTCCTACCTAAATAGAAATTCCCATTGATTTCATGTCTGTTCATATTAGTATGTTACATTGTCACCTTTTGTTTGCAATATTATGTTGTTTTACGTGTTGGTGTGTTTTGGAGCGTTTGGCGGAGCTGTGTCCCTGCGATGCACACACGCCGCGCGGGCACCCGTGCCGCCCCCCTCGCCCCAGCCTGTGGCCACCAAACCCCGCGCCCACCGGCCCTGGCTGAGCCCCGACCCTGCGGGCTGCTCCAGGCCACCGCGCGGAGCCGGCCCCGGCGGGGCATTTGGGCAGGGAAAAGAGGCGACGCATGCACTTGCTGCGGCCGCTGCATGGGGGAGCAGAGGGGAACCCGCAGCCGCAGGACGGGCTGAGCCCCCATCTCAGATGCCGGCTCCCCGTGCTGCTGAACACCCTGTTTCTCTGCTGGCAGAGGCGCTGGGCTCTCCCGTGACCGTGTGTCACGGCCAAGCCGGCGCCGGCACCAGGGAGCTCAGCTGGGACTGCTCACGCTGCTGCTCCACCGGCTCTGCAGGGGTTATTTTTCCAACGTTTCCTCATGAAAGCTGCTTTCTGTTCAGAAATCCTGTAGCTAACAGCCTGTTGTGGTCCTCACATCTCCGCTGGTCAGACAAGTATCTTCCCCCTGTCCCCGATGTCCTCTATTTCTCACACCTCACTGAGCAGGCACTGCCGCGCCGAGACCTCTGACCGAGTTGTCAAGGTGACGGGTGCTGTTATCCTAAAGTAGTTATTTCACATACATGGTATTTTGTCCCTTGCTTTTATTGAAATACAGAGGAGAGACCAATTATCTTCCTAATGGTTTGCACAGCTTCCTTCTTCTTTTAAATGGGAGTTAATGATAAACGGGTCGGGCAGGGTGTCGTTTTTGCACGGGGAGCTCTTGGGCGTCCCCCGCTTTCCAGGTGTCCGTGGACACGGGGCAGCTCCTCTCACGTGCTCAGCTGAGCTCTCCTTGCACAGCCGTTATCACCAATTTTCTCCTCCCCGCTCAACCCCTGCAAAATTAAAGCATTTCCCTAAACGCCTGAGCGCTGGAGCCCTCCGTGCCGCAGGCGGTGAGGTTTCAGGGTGCCAGCAGCGTGCGGGGCTCCCCGGGGGGTCGGCATGGGAAGGGAGGGCTGCGGGCAGTGGTCGGGGACGCCGATGTGGGCCGGGGCATTGGGCTGTCCCCCGGCCGGCACGGTGCTGAGCCCCGGACCGCACGGCCACCTGACACTCCCAGCCCGGCTGCTAATGCCACTTTGCACAGCAGCAGGGACGGCTTGTCCCGCATCTCCCTCCCGGGAAGAGGCACATTAAAATGCTGATATTATGCCAGTCTTAAGCCAAATAATGAGTAAAAAGCACTTTGCTGCTGCGGCACGCCTCCTTGCTAAGGTGCACCGGGGGAACAGTCGAACCGGCAGCTCTCATGTAAAGGCACGGTTAGAGGCTGGTTTGTAAAAGCAGCCGGGAGTCCAAGCGGATTGACTTCCCTCCCCGTCGGCTCCTTTCGGCTGAGCGCAGGCTCCCATGTTGTACGGGACGGACCGCTTCCCACCCGGACTGAAGTTTTATCCACCAATTCCCGTTCCGAGAGCACCCGGAGCTCAGCAGCGTGAGCGCGTGTGCAGAGGCAGGGGCTGCCGAGACAGCTCCTTTCCTTTCCAGCATTATTATTGATGTGATGCGTCTCGCTGGATTAGTAACGGATGTGGTATAAGCCAGAGGGTTTCTTTTGCCTTCAAGCCTGCATTACCCCGTCAAGAGCAGAGGTTTCACTGGCACCTGATAAGTCACATAAAACAGATAAATACTTGGGAGATACTGTATTTGAACACAATCGGTCTTGGCAGTGACTTGATCTCTGTGTAACAGCCTGGCATGTATCTGCAGGTTTCCTTTTTGCGGGGCGAATGCAAGTTGTGCAGGAACAGATATGGATTTGAATTATGTAAGGCGGGAAATTGTGCATCTCCATATCATAGTGCGAGAGGAACGTGCAGTTTCACCACCGCAGCCCCATGAAAGCGGGGACGTTAACTCGGGTGCTGCTGAGGCGCTTTGCTGTACAGCACAAGGCTTCATCCCTTACTGCACCCAGGCTGCAGGGCTGGTCCTCGGCGCCCGCTGATGTTCTGGCCCCCGCATGACACAATAACCTCAAAGCAAAGGATCCAGGAGGCTGCTGGGATCCTGCTTGCATCCCGGAGGTAACCGCGGGAGTGTGTTTCATAGTGTGTAGGGCACATCATCCGGCACTCCGCGGGAGGGGATGGAAGGGCATCGCAGGGGACGTTCGCTAAGCCCCAGAACCGGCTGCACCGCGGTGCCTGCCCCGACCTGGGCAGGTTTGCCTTGCTGAGAGCAACCGGGACCGGGAGCCACGGCTGCGTCTGTGGCGGCGGGTGCCTGGGACACGCAGGGGGATTTCCGCGTGGCATGAACTCGGTGGGGTTCGGACTTGTGAGTTAGGGAAGGAGACCTGCAGCTCCGCCTCCTCTTAGGGATGGTTTGGCTTGGGAAGAGGCTGGAATTATTTTTCCATTCAAAAACAGGGTTCAAGGGAACTTCAAATGGTGGAGCCCCACTTCTGCATGCAAGCTTGTAGAGGCTGGATAACCCCATCACCTGGCGCAGGGGCCCGTGAGTGTCCACCCCACGCGCCCTACCCGAGTGCTGCGGCATCATCGAATCATAGAATCATAGAATTGTTTAGGTTGGAAAAGCCCTTTAAGATCACCCAGTCCAACCATTAACCTACACTACCAAGTCTACTCTAAGCCAATCAAGGGTAGACTAGACTAAACCATGTCCCCAAGTGCCACATCTACCCGGTTTTTGAACACAAAATCAGTACTTTAATCCTTTTCCATGCTGGGACGTTACAGCAAAATCCACCTGCAGATTGTTTATCTTGTTTTGTTGTGAATAAAGATGCGGCCTTTAACTTCCCGTGACTGTAGTGGTTTGGTTAATGTCTGGGTAACAGAGGGAGGGGATGGGGGCATGGCAGTGTTAATGGGAGAACAGCTCATTTATAGTTCCAGCATGCTTTATGACATCAAAAGAGCATTGAGAGAATGCTTGGGATAATGTTAATTAGGGCTCAGAAATAAATGCTTTGCTTCCTCATTAATTGTTATCACTTTGTTGTGCTCATTAGAAAGTGATTCCTAGCAAAGAGCTGCTAAAGGTTGCGCAGCGTGGAAGGCGGTGTGCGACTTGGGTGGAGGACGCCGGGCAGCCCCGCTCCAAGCCCGGTGCTCGGGCGGCGAGGCGGCGGGGAAACGCCTGGCAGCGAGGGTGCTGCGGGGAGACGCGGCGGGGTGCTGGGGAGAGACGCGGCGGGGTGCTGGGGAGAGACGCGGCGGGGTGCTGGGGAGAGACGCGGCGGGGTGCTGCGGGGAGACGCGGTGGGGTGCTGGGGAGAGATGCGGCGGGGTGCTGGGGAGACGCGGTGGGGTGCTGGGGAGACGTGGCGGGGTGCTGGGGAGACACGGCGGGGTGCTGGGGAGACACGGCGGGATGCTGGGGAGAGACGCGGCGGGGTGCTGGGGAGACACGGCAGGGTGCTGGGGAGAGATGCGGCGGGGTGCTGGGGAGAGATGCAGCGGGGTGCTGGGGAGAGATGCGGCGGGGTGCTGGGGAGAGCACCCCAACACGGGTCAGCGTGCAGGGCTGCAGTGCCGGGGCGATGCCTCCCCTGCGCGGGCTCTGCCTCCGGCGTGCCCCTCGCCGGGCACCGGCCTTGCTGCAGCAGAGCCGGGAGCGGGCTGGGAGCAGCTCTGCAAAGCCCCTCCGGGAAGGGCGACAGGTGCCTCGCGCGGCTCCTCGCCGCAACGCCTTCCCCCGCCCCAGTTAAGCGGCCTTGCAGGGAACAGCTCTCTTTTCTGTAAAGTTGTCCTGTCTCAGCCATTTCTGTAGATTACGTGAAAATACACTTTGGAAAATTGAATAATAAAACTGTGGTGTAAATCCTTTTAAAAAGAGATCAAAGACCAAAATGCTAATAAGGCTGGGATGGGAATAAAATCCAGGCGCTTTTGGTAAAGTAGAATAAAAATAAAGGAGGCCCACAAAGAGAATAACAAATTAAAAACAAGTTTAAAAAGAGCAACGAAGAAAAGAGATTCAAAACAACCAAAGCAGAAAGCCCTTAAAGAGAAGGTTTTCACGTGGCCGGTGCAGGCGTGGCCCTTGATGCCATTTTCGGGGCCCCTCGTGCAGACGTGCAAACCCGGACTGAGCCGGGGGCTTGACCCCCCCGGCCCGCAGCCCTGCCCGGCCGCGCAGCACCCTCCCAGAGCGGGGCACCCAGCCCGAGAGTCGCTGTCAGGGCCAAAACTCTGGTGTTTCCAATTTTCCGACGGGCTGATGGAACCTGCCGTCGTCACAATCACCTCAGTGAGAGCGCTTGGAAGCAGCGATGTTCACCGCTTCCGTGCCTTTCCCTGGGCTTCCCCAAGTTGCTCTGCCGATGAGGAGCGCCGGGCGAGGCACCGAGAGAACACACGCGCACGCGGGCGAGGTGACGCACTCTTTCAGACCCG
Organism: Pelecanus crispus; assembly: GCF_030463565.1. Classification (NCBI taxonomy): domain Eukaryota; kingdom Metazoa; phylum Chordata; class Aves; order Pelecaniformes; family Pelecanidae; genus Pelecanus; species Pelecanus crispus. Next base: position 43,910,223 of record NC_134651.1, read on the forward strand.
CAGATCACTTCCGTGCGGGTACGTCGAGGAGTTTACGCAACCTGGCATTACAAACGCGCCTTTAAAACGCACCGACCTCCTCCCAGCATCAGGCAGGCTTGCAGGGAGGGGATCCGTGCTGCCCGCAGCGCTCAGCCCCGGATTCCGGCCGGAGGGAACGGGGTGCTTTGGCCGGGGGGAGCAGCGGGCTCCTGGTGCCAGGACAGAGTCGCTTCCAGAGGGGAGCTGCTGGGGCACGCGTGGGGCGGCGGGCGCTGCGCGTCCCGGGGAGCCCGGTGGCGCCTGGGGAGGCCGTGACGCCGCGTCCCGGGGAGCCCGGTGGCGCCTGGGGAGGCCGTGACGCCGCGTCCCGGGGAGCCCGGTGGCGCCTGGGGAGGCCGTGACGCCGCGTCCCGGGGAGCCCGGTGGCATGGGCGGCACGTCAGAGGAGACCCCATTAAAATTACTGGGCTAGTCAGAGCCCCATCAATCTCCTCGCTCCGAGTCAATTATAATTCCTCTCCCTCTGCTCAGGGGGGGAATAATTGGGGGAAGCACACACAGTAAATACTGGCGTGCCAAACTCATTTGCAGCGTGGATACTGCCCAGCGAAGGGTGGAGAGGCTCCAGTGCGGCGGTGGCCCCGCTGCTGAGCGGGGTGGGCGGGGAGGGACGGAGGGCACGGGTGCAGGGACGGAGGGCACGGGCGCAGGGACGGAGGGGGCCGCGGGTCCCAGCCTGGAGGGACGGAGGGCACGGGCGCAGGGACGGAGGGGGCCGCGGGTCCCAGCCTGCAGCTGCCGCCGCGCCTCGCCGCCGGCCTCGCT
>NC_134651.1:43916029-44016029 GCF_030463565.1 Pelecanus crispus
ATGAAAAGCAAATAAACTCTGGGAAGAAGGTGAGCTATGTTAGCAGCCTGGCTAATGTCAGATGTTGCAAGGGGGAGAGTGATTTGGTTTTAATAAGAACTATCAGGACCGGTGCAGACTTCCAATTTTTTTTCTTGAATTACAAGTACCTCCTGTACCACGATACGCATGTAAATCCAGAGGAGGAAAAGACCCCCAACGATGAGCAGTGTTGTTTATGAGGAACCAAGCAACATCTGTTGCTGTGAGCCTTATTCTTACCGGTGCATTAAATAGTGGGCATCAGATGTGTTTGTTGCACAGCAGAGGAACTTTGATCATTGCATCATAGTTATAAAATGCCTCTGGCATTCACGGGAGGTGTTCCTTTGCCCTCTCCCAAGAGCAGGACACTGCCCGCCATCTCCACTTGCAGCCCAGCTGGAGCCCGAAACCTCTCGTGCGTGTCTCAGCTGGGTGCTCATGGGCACCAGCTCCACGTGCTGCTGGCCTGGGAGGTGCCCAGACTCGATTGACCCGGCCGAGACAGGTTCACTTTGGGTGCAGAGGACATTCCTCGGGCTCTGCTCTCTCCAAGCAGCTCTTTGCTCCCATCGCTCATGCTTTGTAGGCTCCATTTTGGGCTGTCAGCAGTGGATGAGATCCACAACTCCACAGCTCTGCCCAAACTGACGGCAGACCCAAGAGCTGTCCTGTACAAAGATATAAGCAAGGTTTGGATCTGTTCCCACAAGATTTAATCAGCTGAACGTGTGCCTGTGCAGACAAAGTGAACTGCTCTCCATGAACGGAATCTCAATGACCCTTGCTCTCCTCAAACGAATCTGAGGATCTCTTCATATTTTACTTGGAACAGCTGTTAATTGCTCTGAACATTGTTGTTCTGCTCAGACTTGGTGCCCCTCTCTAATTTGGTGTGCATCACCTCTGGATTGGTAGGGAGACTTTGAAGCTACCCTCTTTAATTGTAATTCAACTACTTGTGATATTTTGGTACCAATTAATATTGATTTTACAATTGGTTTACAGAGATGTTGTTTTATTACTAATATATTTAATGTGCAAATCAATAAGAACACTTGTTTGGCTCTCTCCCTAGAAGGTAATAAAATCAAATATCTCAAGAGTAAAATGCTATCTGATCCATAAATGGCAGCAGCAGATGCTTAATGTAATAGTTAAAGACTATGCAGCATTCTTGGCACCTTCCATGCATTTTCCACATACACTGTACTAAAGTGACACTCAATAACTTGCTAGTTACAAAAAGTTTGGTAAATTTGTTGGCACCATGTCAGCCTAAAGGAAGGCTTCAGTGTCAAGGAATGATGTTGCATGGACAAACTAGATATTCCTCGCTACTCCTTGCATGGAGCTCCTTAGGGTTTCCCAGATGGGGACTCCGTAGCAGAAGGCAAAAGCTCTTCATGTCTCTCCCGCTTCTTGAGTCCCAGGTGATGGTAAACAGCTTTGTGGCAAAATGACCCGAGAGGAGGAGAGAGGAACATGGGTTTCTGCAGACTGACAGATGTCCAACCCTTCTGAAAGATGTAAAGCTCTGCTGATGCTTCTGGGAGTCATTTGCAGAGAAAGATTTAGGCGATTCTGCTGTTTCATCACAGGTTTCCTCCGGTACTTTTCTTCCCTTGGGTTTTACTACCGAGTGGATTTGTTGGAAGCCAGGACAAGGTGGAGGCGAGTCTGCTCATCTTTCCCACCCAGGGAACTCACCTGTTCCACGGCTCACCCCTGCTCTGACATGAGCCTCTCCTGGTTTGGGCATCGCAGCACTTTCCATCGCACCTGAATGTGAAATTGCCGGCAGCGCAGTAAATGGGGCAGCGGAGCTGGTAGAGAGCAGGCTCCCATACCAGGCAATTCCTGAATACCCTGGGTAGGAATGCTGAAGAATTAACAGAGACCAAGCTAACTTCAGAGAGGCTGGGGGGACTCAGGCCAAAACGGGGAAAAGAGCAGTGCCTTGCATGTTCTTCCTCTAATCGCTGCAGAATCAGCAAGGTCTCGGGGGTCCTGCAGGTCTTACGGCACCGGCGCGGCAGCGCGGCAAAAGAAGCAGCTCCGTGGATGTGGGGTTTGTGACACATACTAACGGCAGCCTCACAACAGAGAAGGAATTTACCTTTGGCTAGTGAAGATGATTTATGGGTGAGCAAATAATGAACTTGGCAAACAGTACATAATAAAGAGAAAAATCTTACACTTTTAATTAGCCAAAAATAAATGACTGAGCATGGGGCTGAATCCATTGTCTCTGCATCTCAAGTTCTTCATCTTCTTTTGCTAGTCATGGTCTAATAAGCACATTGCAGAAGTTTTAATGTTATTTTAAAATTACTAGAGAATTTTAAAATCTCTTTTCTGAAAAGGGTGGAAAGCAAGCTTGAATTATCTCCTCTGGCAGTTTCCTTTTTTTTTTCCAGGATCCCTTTAGAAGTGCTTGTATTTGCTCTTGCTCTTCAGATTCCTGTTGCTGGAGCTGCAGCGCGGTGCTGTAGTGTTAGTTACCCTCTCAAGTGCAGCAGAAATGACCCCACAATATTAACTGCACAGAAAACTTTTTCTTCAGCAGGCTGCAGGGCTTTTGGGGGAAAGGATCCTGTATTTGGTGCATTTGTGCAGTTTCTGATACAATGCTGCAACCCCTTGGTTCTGTGCAACAGCAGTTACTAAATAATCACTGAGATTATCAGAGAGACCTGACCTTTGGTATTCCACTCAGAGGAATCCCCCAGGGACAAGACACTTTCCCCAACGAGATTCAGAGCAAACCCTTAAAAAGAAGGTGAAGACTACCAAATATTTCAAAGGCAAAAGGAGTATCAAAGTTCTTTGCAAAATGCAATTCTGAACAAAGTTGACAGCTATTCAGCTGTTTGGATCAATTATTCTCAGTCAGGTAGAGAGAATGTCTTGCTGCTCCAAACAAAAATAAAAACTAGAGTGATGCATTTCAGCTTTAAACCACCAGTGTGGCTGGATTTGCCACCTCTCGCAAAGTACTTCAGACCTGGCAAAGCTGCCTCCTTCAGCAGAAAAGCATTTCATGCATTTTTCCAGCAGCTGCGGGTTTTGTCGGAGCTGCCTTGCTCCAGCCTCCTGTGCAAGCCAGCGAGCATCGGTGGCAGCGAAGAGGAATCCCCCAGCCCCGAGCTCCCAGCCTGGCTGCTCGCACAACGGCTCTCCGGGGGCTTGTTGGCCGACGGATAACGGGGTCTGAAGACATAATTCCCTGCAATTGACCCAAGGACACGGCATTTCCATGAGTGACCCTGCGCTATAGCTTCTCACTCTCTGCCGAAGTGCCCTCCGGAGAGGCGCAGGGGGCTTTCCATCTGGGGGCCGCCCAAGCTGCCGAGCGCTGGGCTGGGGTGGGGGCCAGCCGCATCCCTGCGGGAGCTCACGTAGGCAGGCTCCGGGGCACGGCAGCTCCCCGTGCGCCCCACCGAGTGTCACAGCCCCCTGTGCAGACACCACGCCAGCAGCTCCTGCCCCAGGGGGCTGCACACACGCTCTGCCACATCCCCGAATTGCACCGACGGGGCGGGCACAGGGGGCTCAGCAGCAGCTAAAGCCACGTCTGGGCACTCCTCGTCTTGTGTGCCGCTGCGCCCAGCTTCTCTCCTGTTTCAGCAGCCCCACGGAGGAGAACACCCATTATTACTGCCCTAAGAGTTATTATTCTTCTTAATAAAAGATGCAAGTTAAGCGAATGTGAAAGTGTCCTCCCGCGTGCTCAGCGCCAGCTGCCAATAGCCCGGCGCTCTCATTCTCCCTCCATCATCTCTCGTCCCAGACAGGTGAAATGGGATGACTGCCATTGTGGGGAAGCCGTAAAGTATAAAATGCTTCATTTGTTCATGAAATGGAAATGTGAACAGCCAGAGAGAGGGGCCATGCAGCGTGTGCTGCCTCGTAACCAGCCAGGGGGGCTTTGCGGTGCTCCTGCCACGGGGAAGCTCTGCAGTATCCCACGGACCTGGTGGCTGGAGAGGTCCCGGAGCGTGCTGAGGGGTCCCATCCGGCGATGGTGCTGTGCCGGTGACAGAAACAGCGGGATCGTACGTGGTCAGAGGCGCAGCCCCGCTGATGCTCCCTGCTTGGGGCGGACAGGGCGCTGCCGGTGCTGCCTGCTCTGCCCGCACGGCAGCTCGGCCGAGCCCACCGCCCCGGGGTGGCCGTGCAGCAGCCGGAATGATGCATGGCACAGCACCGGGGGTGGGCACCTTCCTGCCGCCTGCCAGGGATGCCCCGTCAGGGCTGCTGCGGCTGCTGCGGCTGCTGCGGCTGCTGCAGCGGAATTGCTCCAAGGCATGAAGGAGCTCCAGGCAGGTCTGCTGCCCGACGGCGTCAGGGCTTTGAAGGGAAAGGGGAGCTCATGTCGATGCAGATTTTTAGGAGGCGCTCGAAATGTGCGGGTGGCAGTGGGAGTGGGGTGCCCGGTGCCGCAGCCTGCACGCGGAGCCCCCGAGCCCTGCCGCAGCCGGCCCACGGGCTCAAGGCAGAGCCTGCCAGCCCTCTGTCGCGCTGCCTCGGGTGGCGGTGGGCGAGCGCGTCCTGGCTGGGGCGGAGAGTCCACATTTCCGTCTGGAATATGCAACATGGAGACAATAGAACAAAGTGTAACCACTGTTTACAGAAAAAATTGTCAAGGATTTATTTATTGGAAGTGACTGAGGAATATGAATTCTACACTCCATTTAAAATGCTTTTTATTTCTCTCAGCCTTGGGGCTCTGAGTACATCTAATTTCACCCATAGCTATAATTCTCCACCAAACAGTTCCTGCTTCTCCTCTGGGTTCCTGAGGAGTCATTTTGGTTTATGTCCTCTCCCGATGCAGCTCGTGCGGTGGCTGGAGACAGTTACACGCTGGTGAACTTTCCAAACCCTCCCTCCCCACTGGGTGCACGCACACATGCAGCGCAAGCGAGCGGCATGTGCTGGAAACAGCTTGACACCGCACTATATATTTATTTAAAAAAATAAAACTCTAAATGTCTTTATCATGTAGGGGTTTCTCCTGAGGAGCCATGTATTTCACTTCAGACACTTTGATTGTCCCTACCTTGCAGCTAACAAACTATTAGTTTTGTTAGTATATTTATTCCACTAAAATTGGAGCCTGTGATTACAAATCCAATACTGTGATTCAGTCAGGATTTGGAAATAAATCTGTCCGGGGCTCATCTGGCATTTTGGTGCCGAGAGAGCTGGCGTTAGGCGCTGCTCCTCCAGCCCAGCTGCAGGCTGGACCGTCCCGGCTGCGGGCGCGCCGGGGAGGCTGCGCAGCCACGGGGCACCTCTGCGGCTGGCTCCGCTCGCATTATCCATCGGGCGGTATTGGGTACTGGGAACGGAGCGCATTTTCCCAGGCGAGCAGGCGGCGGCTGCGGAACCTGGCGTTCCAAACTGTGACTTTGGGTGCGCGGGTTTTGAAGCTGTTGCAATTTGCTTGATGTCCCGACCCTGCCAGGGTCTATTGCTCTGCAAGGTTTGCGGCGTTCAGCCGGTGACTTGGGTGACACGGCCGTTTTTCTGCCAGGGTAGGAGATGCCCCTTCCCGGGGGGGTGCTGCGGGCAGGGGAGGCTGCTGAGCCCCTGGACGGGGAGCAGGATGCTTTCCTTGCCCGCGGGCAGAGGGATGCTGGGGAAGGACCGGGTAAGCATGCAGATGTGTGCCAGAGCAGGACTTAAACCCACATTCTCAGGATTTTTTTAGGAAAAGCTTGTTATCTCTCACTATTTCAGTTTCTTCTCCGAAAGCGAGGACAGCAGTTCATCCTCTGGGATGTGATTTCAGCTGGGAACTCTGCGGGTGGGGATCCTCTCTGCGAAGGGACACAGACACCCCCACGGGGGCTCAGTCTCACCCAGGCCCACTGGGAACGGTTGCGTGCGGAGGGATGGGGACAGCCTGGGTGCTCCCTGGCTGGGACCGGGCCAAAGAGAAGGGGTAGGGAGTGAAACGGGAGCGGGGCGAGGTGTTGCTCTCGCCTTTCCCACGCCCCTCCAGATTATTTTCAGTATAGCTTCTTCGCTGAGAAGACTTACTTTCTTTAAAATAAATTAGCTGTTTGATTTCTGCAGGTAGGAAGCGACGGCATTTTAACTGTTTGGGTGTTACTCCTTGCAAGCTCTCAGGAAGGGAACTAGCCAGACAGAAATCACAGCGTTCGCACAGCTAATAGCAAAGCCTCCCCCCGTGCCACGCCTCTTGGCTTGGCAATGACCTTGCCCCCGGGACGGGCTGCCCGGACACCACCCGCGTCCTCCCCGGCCGCCCGCGACGGCCCCGCTGACGTGCAGCATCTTCCCAGGCAGCCCCAGCCCAGAAGCTGCCGTTTCCATCCACGGCGACACAGAAGCCGGGCCCCAGCATCCTCCTTCGGCGGGGATGCAAACCCACGACCTGGAGCCGAGAGCCCGGTCCCGCGCCCTGCAAATCCGCCTGCAAATCTGCCGCCTCCGGCTGTGCTTCCTGCGGCTCCGAGTCCCTGCAGCCGCTAACAGGAACGCATGTGCTACCAGTATGTACATATGAAAAAAGCCTGTCAAGGAAGATTAAAACCCCAGACAGTCTTTATCATAAGATTATTTTTTCCATTTATTTATCCCTTTTTTTCCCTTTTAGCAAGAGTAGTCAGGTTTTGATATGATTAGAATTGCAAATCTTGCATGTTAAAAGGGAAGCACTGAAGTAAAAGGATGCTGCCAGTGTAATGAGACACATTTTAAATCCAGGCTAGGTAAATTTTGTGTTGAGCATAAAGGGTATGAAATAAACTAGCAGTAAGCTCAGCAAATGCCCCAAGGCGCGTCCCCATTAGTATTCCCATTTGTGAGCTCACTTCATAAGACTAATGGAGTTGCTACCTGGGGACATTAATTGTGCATGACACCATTGCCGAGCCTTTGTGCACTCTTACTAATATCACAGTGCCTCCTTGACAAAACGCCTGCAAAGATTACAAACATACCTAAAATAACTGCCACATTCACACTCATATTTGACAGGGATCTTCAAGTTCAGTTACAATAGAATTACCATCATTTCTTACACCTCTGGCTTTTTATTACATTAAACAATGGTTGATATTGCTTCCTTAAACCAGTGTCATATTGTGTAAAATCTATCTATCTCGGGCTTTTCTATTAAGCCTCCCATTAATCAGGGGAATGTATAGCTTCCATACTTGACTCTTACTACAAATATTATATATTATATACTTAAGCGCACGTGCACACGTACACATACACCCTCCCTCTGTTTTAAAGGCACAGCGATATTTTTGAGTTCTCGCAATTCGTACTGAAAGGCTCTGCCATTGTGTAAGGTGCTCACAGGTCTTCCAGCACTAATTATAACATGATCTGTGGGGAAAAGTCTTCCTGGGTCTGCGCTCCCTCTTTTGAATCCCAGTGTCCAGAATTAGGATGACGGATGAGAGGATTTGCTAAATTCGCAGCAACCAGAGCAGCATTGTGTTTAGGAAAGCAGATGAACTGGGATCTTCCGGAGCTCTGGCACGCTGGGCTTGGCCTTTCCAGGGCGCGCGGGTGGCACCGCGGGGTCCCCGCACGCGTCCCGTGGCCAGTCCCGCTGCCAGACACGTCAGCTGCGTCAGCCGCTCCTCCCGGGGGGTCAGGGTGGGGAGGCACCGTGGGAGCCCAGGGGGGAGCTCGTCCTTGGAAGTGGTGCTAGGACAAGGTACAAAAGCGCACTAATGAAAACCCTTTGGGGATTCAGTGCGCAGCTCCTCGGAGTGGGGATTTAGTCCTCGGCTCATCCAATTTTTTTTTCATGTTTATTTTAGAAATAAAGTGTTTGACTCTGTTTCCAGCACTGGCACCGACCCTGCCCCAGCAGCCCTTGATTCTGCTCTTCCCCTCTGCACAAGAGTCTCCTCCGATGTTTCCTTTCGGAGAAGAGCCACGGCAGGCTGCAGGTAAGAGGAGTTTGACTGATGTGACGTGCATTAGAAAACTCCTTGTCACGCTTTTCCTTGCTGGTGGCTGGTGTGGAGGTGAGGCCATGGGCTTGTCTGCAGCTGTCCAAGGACAGTCTGACTTTACCAGGCGGCAGCATGAAGTGCCCAAAAGAAAAGTCTGGCTCCGTATTCACTAGACAACAAAATGCTTCGTCAGGGGAATGTGCTCTTTGGAAATCAGGGTTTACTTCAGATTCCTGACCCTCGAGACGGACAAGATAAAGACACGTTGAGACATGCGGAAGATGCGTGGCTCTGCTCTCTCAGGATTACAGCCGGGTGAGGCTGGGTTTAGCTCTCAGCTGCAGCAGCTGTGACCTGCAGTTTCAGAGGCTGATACTGTGGTGCTTCAGCAGTGGCCTTTCCTGTTTCTGTTCCTTGAGACTATGGCAGGATTTATTGGCAGTAGTGTTAATTATTAATTTGCAGCAGTGCCTGTCAGCGGCTGATCGCCAACTTCTTTACAAACATTATATTCTACAACTGGCTGCGGCAGAAAGAGACACAGAGGTGACCACTGGGCAGAGCTGCCTCCCAGGGTTTTGGGGACTCTTCCTTCATTGGGCTGGCCCTGTCCCACACCTCCTAACCCAAAACACAGACAAGCTCGTGCGGATGTCCAGACAAGAGGAGCTACCAGGGTACAGCAGTCAGCTGGTCTTTGCACCAGGATTTAAGGGAAGCCCTGGAGAAATGAGTTTGAGCTGAGAAATACACAGCGTACGCAGGAGGATGATCCGCCCCTTGGAGCTGGCACTCTGTGTTTTCCTGCTGTCTCAGTGACTTCTTGCCAAAAAAGGTTAAAATGCCGGAGTTTTCTCTGGAATTCTGAAGTTGGGACTTAAAAATACTTCAAACACTTGGTTTAATAGACCTTCACATCAGCGTATTCCCAGTTCCACATAGCTCCCTAGTGACACGGGACCTTTTGTCAAGCACATATGAAATTAAGTGAAATAAAAATCATATTAAAAATTATTACCATCTAACAGCCATTAGTCTGCACATTGCTGTCACGTCTTGATGGATTTCTCACTTAGTTCAATGAATGTTCTAACGACAGTGATAAAATCACTCAGAAAAAATATAATAAACTGTTAACCCTTTATGCGGCTGCTTGTTTTTCAAAACCCTCTAAGAACTGTTCAGCGATAAGTGGCTCCCCGGGGCGCACGGCTGGAGAGGAAAGCCGGCCACTGCCTGCCCTGGGCGCGCCGGAGGGGCTGCAAGTCCTGTCCCCTCTCGCCAGCGAGGGACATCACGCGGGGCTGGGGACCGTCCCAGCACGACGGCTGCGGTGGAGGGACCAGCGGGTGCCTGGGCGGCCATCGGAGCGCACGGGCCCCCCCGGCTCGCGTGGGCTTCGAGGTCTTTGCTGTGAGGGACCGTGGCTGAGGCCTCATGGCAGGGTCGCACGAGGAACCCGCCTTACGTGGGAGGATGCGGTGCGAGTTAGCTATCTCTGATTACAACATGGAGCTGGTTTAGCCCAGTGTTTTGGTGAGTGCTGCAAGGAAGGTGATGCTTTGCCTGCCCATCTCTCGAGCCCAACACCCGGACGTGAACGCTGGCTCTGGAGCCAGGACTTGCAGGCAGCGGTACGGGCAGCGTTGCCCAGCGAACTGCCAGAGGTGACCCAGCCCGTCACCCACCCGCAGAGCAAGCCCGGGCCCCGCAGAATCCCCAGCTGAGGTCTCCGTTTCCCTTTGGAAGCACTGGACAGGCTCCACCAAAATAATTCCATGGACCAGCAGCACACGAGAAGGACGCAGCACCTCTTGTGTCCTCCCCGAGGCTGATTTAGCACAAAGCAGGAGGATTGCAAACCTGTCAGCAGCATTTGAAAGGAGCTGTGGGTGTGCACAGCTTAACGACGCAGGAGAGCGGATGCTTTGCTCCAGCAAGAGCAATGAAATCCCAGGGGAGGGTTTCAGCTCCTGCCATGGAGGATGAGAAGGAAGCACAGCGCGCGCGAGGACACCAGCTCTGAGCTCCTGCCGTGGGCTCCTGCTGCCGTCGTCACGTAGGGAGGTGCAGAAGAAAGGGACGCTGTTGTCACACGTTTCGGGCAGGGACTTCAGGACAGGTGCCTCCAAAGCAGAGAAGTAACACTCCTGCTCCTCTGTCCTGCTCCCAGCTCGTGCCCGGCACGCTACAGTGCAGGAAACAAACAGCTCCGTTTTCCTGACAGATCCGAGGGTGACGGAGGCTCAGCCGATGCAACGGTGGCCTGGGGAGCGTTGCGGGGCTTTCCAAGGCAGACACCACAGCGGGCAGGTGACGACTTCGGGTGCTCAAGCTTGGAGGAGTAGATGTGGAAGTACAACATAGCTCCCTGAGAAGGGCATCGGCAGTGGGTTATTAACATAGAGCTACTTACCAGGCAATCAGCACGGCCTTGTTAATAAAACACATCCATTTGAATCACATGAATTACGCTGCGTGCTGCTGGAGTCCTCCAGCTAATAGCAGCCTCGGCAGCCCGGGATCACAAGGTTTGTTATGTCCTGCAAACTTAATACATGCTTACTCCTACAGAAAATAGCTGGTAAGAAAGTAAATGACAGACTGCAGGAGCAGACGTTACAATATAATAAACTCAGTTGGCACTTTTCCTGAGTTGTATTTAGCCTACCATGTTTCGTGGAAGCCTGGCTGCGGGCCAGCGTTAGTGCACGTGGACGTGCCCAGCACTTGCACGAGCGGCAGCGGGACCCGCATGCTGTTCGCAGGTGGCACGGGCTGTTGTCATGACGGCTCCTCCCTGCTGGTTTTGCCTTTCAGGATCCATTCTACATAGAACCGAGGCCAATGATTCAGCCCCAGCGTTAAACCCTTGGCTCTGAGCAGCTTTGAAATCAGGCAGAAGGAGGGTCCCCAGCCCCGAGCACCCAGCGAACGCTGCCGAGGATATTTCTGGTTGTGGGGAGCTGGGAGGGAAGTGAACACGTTTTTGTGAGTGTTGTCACTCAGCAAATTGTTCTGTGAGACACCTGATTGCAGTATTAGAAAGACAGATTGATGTTCTCAGGAAGATCAATGGATTTGCTAGGCTTTCTGATGACACACAGCTTGCGTCCCTCTCAGCACAAGTGACAGCCCGACGTTTCACCGCACTGCTCCCACCGAAGGGACGCCGACACCGGTGCCGCACCTGCGCCTATGGGCACCCGCACCCGCCGGCCAGCGGCCGCCCCCGCTGCGGGACCAGCTCACCCCAGCACCCAGGCACTGAGGGATGGTGCTGACGGTGGCAGGGAGCTTGTAGAAGAGCAACAGAAATTAGCAGCAGTTGGAGGGAACCAGAGACAGAGATAAATGGGTTTCTGGGCAGACTGTGTTAGGGAGAAAGCAAGCACTGGGGCAGGGAGCAGCCAGCCTGTTAACTACAGTGGGCACCGCGGAGGATTGGAGCACTGCAAGGGGTTGCAAGGTGTGAATCCTTCCTGAAACTATCAAGAATTCTATTCTAGCTCTACTTTCATTAAAAAATAATCCAGCCACCAAGCCAGGAAACATGAAATTAGTTATTACTCTACCCTTAATTGGTTTAATGGTGGACATGGTAGTGTTAGGTTAATGGTTGGACTGGATGATCTCGAAGGTCTTTTCCAACCTAAACGATTCTGTGATTCTAAGAAAGAAAACACATGGGATGTTGGAGAAGAAGGACGGTGGTTTCCCCGTGGTACCTCACGGGATGTGGGTGAGGTCCTGCAGGCTGGGACCTTGCCAGGCTGGCCGGAGGAGCTCACCACACCTCATGCCGCCGGGCTATGGGCGCCGTTCCCGTGGTCCGGCAGCCCGTTGCCCTCCGACCGCCGCGGTGCGGGCTTGCCTGCCTGCCCGCCCGCCCATGGAAGCTGGCAGGGGGCTGCAGGCAGCCTTGCTGCAGGCACCGATAACGCAGAGGTTACGTCTGCCGCTGCAGCAGCATGGCCGCGGCAGAGCTGCCGTGCTCGGGAGGAGCTCGGCGATGGAAGAGCCAGGTGCTAAATGGGAAATCTGATTGTTCATCCTTTGTTTTCCTCCTTCCATGCCGAGAGTGAATTAAGTCAAAGCCAATTCTGAGGAAAAGCAGATCTCTCCTACCATCCATCACAGACGAGAGCACGGCTGGGCAGATCTACAAGCCTCTGAAGGCCTGCGCGGAGATGTTGTCCCAAATCTCATCTCCATGGCTCATGGTGATTGATCTCAGCTATTCAGATCTGTGGAGCTCAATGATTTCTCTCTCCTAACCTCTACCTGGTTCCTGGCTGTATTTTATATGGAAAAGATCCTTGCAGGATGGTTACATTTTAAAAATAAACTTAATCAGATCTGAAATAACGGGACCGAATCCATTCACTGCTTGTAGCTCAAACATGCATGTCAAAGCCACCCATAGTTACCCCATGCTCCTGCAAAGTTTGCTTTATGGGCTTACATTGCATTTTGGCAGAAATACAAAGGGTGATTCTGGGCCCCAGATTTCTGGGAAGGAAGGTGCCGCTGTGTCACCAGGCAGGCAGTGCTGGAACGAGCAACACAAATGATCAAATTGGAGATCTGAGTCCTGGCTTCCCTCCAGATGTTCCTCCAGCTGAGCGGCAATAGCAACCGTAGCTTGTCTGCTGCTGCTGACCTGTGGAACAAAGACAGTCTTTAGAAGTCCTGGTCCTGAAAGGCCTCTGCTTCATGCACCTTTGCATTTGTAGGACATTAACTAGCTGTCTTCCTGAGTAAGGGGCATTCGTTATCATTTTTGTACAAAGAATTATGGACACGTAGGACTGGAACTGACCTCAAAAGATCACCTAATCCATCTCTCTGCGGTAAGGCAGGATCACATAGTCCTGGATGATTCCTTGCAGATGTTCCTCCAACCAGTCTGTAAAACCATCCATAGCCTGTTATCTGCTCTAGAGTATAACTTGCTTGTGGTTTGGAAGTTGCTGTCTTATCCCACCTAGATTTTCCTTCCTGCAATGCCAGCACAATATTTCTGTCCTTCCCGTTATACAAGAAAAAAGGACAACTATCTTTTTTGTCTCAAAGTTTTGTGTACTCACAGACTTTAATGGGTAGAGCTTCTCTGCTCTACACTAATTCATTCCAGCCCCACCAGTTTTCCATCATGCATTGCATTTTCTAAACCTGCTGGTCTTGCGTTGCCTCTGGATTCTCTTCCATTTTCTGTTTCCCTCTAAAAGGGGAAGCTGGGCCCTCCCCTGTAAGGACAAAAGCTGAATTTTCTCTCAGGCTAGAAATGAGGGATACGTTCTTCCTGCATTCTAGCAGGGGATCTGCAGCAGAGCATCACATTGCTGACAGATGCAGTGGTTATTGCAAACCCTGGATCCTCCCCGTCTTCTGCTGACTCAAGCAGCAATCCACACTCTGCATTTGTGTTTGATTTTTCCTCTTCCATGTAGAATTACTCTGTGCTTGTCTTTACTGAGTTGCACCTAATTGGTTTCAGACTACAGCCAACCGCATGCAGAATACTTTAAATTCTACTCCTGTTTCTGAAATGCTTACAAATCTTTTTACTTTGTCACCTGCAGGTTCTGGTTCAGACGAAAGGCTGGGCAGCGGGAGCGCCTGGGCAGCCACGCGGGCTGCTCCCGGGGGGCTCCTCGGGCTGACGCCGGGCAGATGACACCTATTCCTTCAGTGCAGGCTGGTGGATTGGAGACGCTGCCTGCGGAGCGGCGGCAGGTGCCCAGCTGTGCAGCGGCGCTGCGGGAGCGGCAGGGATGCAGCGGATGCAGCGGATGCAGCGGATGCAGGGATGCAGCATCCCCAGTCCCGGGAGAGGCTTTCTGTGTCAAACCCAGGGGCAGCCCATCCAGGGAAAGGTGGAGGGAAGGGGAAGAACGGGCTCCAAGCGTATTGCTGGTGTAAATTAAATCAGCCTGTTACTGCTGCCTATAAAGAGGTCTGTGTAACTGCAAGTGCACCACTCCAGAGACAACCGCAGGGAGTTTTTATCGTTGTAAACCAAAGAGGATGTCCTGTTTAGTGTAAGAGGTTTTAGAGGATACGTTGCAGCTGGGTACTGAAAGCCAAAGGACACAGAAACAAGACAGTTCATGCCTTTCCTCCCTGTTTAGTGGATCTGGGGGCTCTTTTCTGTTTTTTAGAAATGTGCGTTGGGGAGCATTACCTGCTACTAAAAGAGGGGGAATAAGGTGAGACTGCAAGCCTTGTTCTTGGAGTGATGTGTGTATAATAGTTTTAGATAGTACATAAACTAGACTCCTGCATCCTAACCAACTGTTTATCATGCATTAGAGAGCGTGACTATTTAATGGGCAGCACACAATGGAGGAGGGGTCCTGCCCGCCCTGCGGCAGTGAGCTGGCGGTGGCCACTGAACTCTCCCGGTGGCTACCGGCATCTCCATCGCAGGCACCCACATGGCCGGAGACCCGGGGCCTGAGCGCTGCAGCCCGCGGGACCCAGCGCTGCTGCCAGCCTTGCCCGGGGAGAAACCCCCCGAAGGGGGCCCGGGCTGACGGCCCCCTCGGCCAGAGCCCGGCGCTGTCGTGGGCACTGCCGAAAAGCCTCGTCATCAAAGCTGGCCTCCCCATGTGCACGGGGACTAAGGGTGCAGCCGGACCCCCGCGAAGAGCGGAAACTGGAAACCTTAGCTATGCCCAAACTCTGCTAAATGACCTGGCAAACGGTGCCTTCCCTTCCCTCTTCATGCCTGAACACATCTCGTTTGTCAATGGAAAAGTTTCCTCCTAATGAATTTGCCACAAAAAGGAGAAAAATGGCCATGGCCTCAACGCTGAGAAAATGGCAAATCTGATCGTGGCAATTAAGCAGGCACACGAGATGGGAAATCTGCGGGTGTCCCGGAGAGAAGGGGTTAAATTGCCATGGAAACAACCATGCATTATTTACATGGCCTAATGAATAAAACATTTAAGTAGTAGGCTAATAAATTTCAGAACACAAAGCAAAGTAAGCTATGATTTAAATATACGCCTCTGATGAATATAACTTGAGTTATAGAGCTGAAGCAGTGGGAGACCCAGCTCAGTTTTACACCCTCATCTCACTAACATGAAGGTATATCTTCTTTTTAATAAATGATTTTTCCAACGAGCACACAAATTGGCATGAAATTTTCTCCTGTCAGGCATCCTGAAGCCTTTTCTAATAGCTTTTCTTGTGAATTTCTGTGGAGGTAGGAATGCTTTTGTTTTGGTTCTTTTTCCCCTCCCGCACATTATGCCAGATTTCAGAGCAGGATAACATTAGCAATCAATTTGTTAAACTGTTAGCAGAACATATGTTGGAAGGTTTCAAACAGACCCAGACTGAAAGATGTGTTGTTTATTGTGTATTGTATATACGTGCGATCCATATGGCTCCAAGTGCCGGATCCCTTTGTTTCCCGCCCGCTGCAGATTTCTGCGTGCGTTCTCCATGCGGAGCGGGAGCCTGGTCGGGGAGAGCGGGTCGATAGGGAGAGCAGGTCACCACGCGGGAGCTCGTCCCAGGGGCACCGGTGCTTGCAGGGGCACAGTGGGGTGGCTCAGGCGGGGAGGGTTTTTGGTAGCCCGGGACGGCTCCCTGCATGCCGGCGGGGGCCGTCGTGCCGCGCCTCGGGCTGGCGCAGCGCCGCAGCCTGTTGAGAGCGGCGTTGAGTTTCTGTCTGACCTGGGCTTTGCCAGCTGCAAAGCAAACCGTTTGCTTTGGGAGAGGAGTTTGTGACGTGCCCTGGGCAAGGGAAGGCAGGTTGCCAGACGCACGTGAAGGTTGCCCCAGACTTGTTGTTGGAGCATCTCTCTCACATTTCCCATAGCTTAAATGGTTGTGAAAAGCGAGGCTGGTGTGCGTGACAGGGAATATTGCGTGTGCCAAAAGGATCAGTGGAACTGAGTTAGCCGATCCATCGCTGTTTGATTTCTGTGCAAACCCCTGACTTGCACAAGCTGAGCAGTGACGGCTTTCCAAACTCCGGAGGTGTTTCCACCTGTGCTTTCTGCTGCACAACCACCCCCCGGCGAGCACAGCGGCGGCGGCAGGGCCGGGGAGCGCCCCGCAAACGGAGGGCAGAAGCCAGGCAGCCTGGCAGTTCTGCATTAGCCGAGCGCTCAGATGAACCCCGAGCAAATGGGGGAACCCCAGGGCTCCTCTCGCAGCGACGGGGTGGTCGCTGCTGCCCCAGCCTGGCTGCCTCGCTGTGCCGGGCACAGAGTGCCTGCACGGCCGCTGCCCGGGGGGGAGCGTGCGGTTTGTGCGCGGGGGTGACGGGGCTCGGCCGCCCGCTCTGCAGGCAGGTGCGACGCTTTTATTACCCGCACCATTTTCTTACCATGGACAGGTTGAAATCTGCTGCTGCTATTTTTAGAAGGATGATATCTATCAATTCAGGTAGCAGATTGCTGGCCACAAAGATAGATGAAACAACAGCTGGTGCTTCTGAGCGAGATCAGGACAGTGGAATAGATGCTGCATGCTGAGCCCACACACCTCAGTTGTCAGCAGCCAATTTGAATGCAGGAGCTCAGCGAACCCAAGGGCTCTGCAGCCGCTCCGGGGTGCTCGCTTTGCTGGGGACCCCCTCGCCGCACCCACCTCCACCCAGGCATCCGAGCATGGCCGGGCTGCCCTGGCCGCCTGCTGAGGGCTGGGCGGCTCTCCTTCGCCCTCTGCCCCCTCATCGGCAGCTCCACGTCCCCCATCGTTCCGGTTACTTAATTACCTGCTGCAACACGGCGTTGGAGCCCTTGCCTAATCGGCCATCCCAGCAGCTATCGTGAAGTCATCCATCTGAGCCATTGCTGGAGGCTCCGCGGTGCCAGGCTCTCTGCAGAGCTCCCAACCGCCCTGATCGATTGCTGCTGCAAGCCAGGTCACCGGTGACCTTCAGCGCGGCACGGGTCTCCCCTTCCGCCCAGCTTTAGCTTCCCTGGCCTGTTCCTGAGCAATTAACCTCTTCTGCAGCTACGATAGCGTGAGCCTTGTCATGCAATGGACTCATTTCTGGAGTCAGTCAGCAAACAATCAGATTTGCCCTCCACCAGTCAGTTGCTGATGTTTTTATCACAATTTTTGCTTGGAAAGATCTCAGCACCTCACCACAGCCAGCCTTGGGAAGTCGGCAAAGTCCAGAGGATGAAAGGCTCCTGGACAAATGGGGTATCAAAAGTTTCTTGGTTTCAACCCAAAAGTTTGCTTTGATTCCACTTGTTTTGAGTTCTCTTTATTCAAAAAGAATAATTTAAGCTGGAATGATGAAATATTTACTGAAATTAAATTTTGAATGGTGTACATCTTTGCAAAAATGCCATTTTTAGTCCTAAAAAGCAAAGCCTGCAGGGAGAGGTCTTAAACCAAATCGTGTTGTTGACAAAGCGGACAAGATTTGGAGACATGGTCTCTTCATCAGGTCAATATGTGCCCAAAAGCAAGTTCACTTTTAACAACTAGCCAGCTAGTTAATAAAAGATAGGTTATCCTTTGCCTTGATCATCAGGACCATGACATTTTTGGTTCAGAGAGAATTATTTTCTGGAGAAATCCTGGAGTTAAAAAAAAAAGAATGAAGGATCACATTGCCTACATGTAGACAGGAGATGTGGGGGGGGAAGAAACCAGATGAATTGTGTTGTCTAAACAATTTGTTATGAATTATCCAGTCAACTGTAATGAAAACATATGGACAAAAATCTCAAGAAACTCCTCCAATGTTTTAAAATTTGAGTGATGCTGATATTGATTGGGTGTATTTTACGCAGCTTGGCTAAATGGTGCTGCAGTGGCAGGAAAGGGCACTTGAAAGAATTGGGAAGGCACAAATTTCAGCGTACAGTTTTTACATACCAGAAATTGTTTTGATCAAGCTTATGTTTGTGAGTATGCAAAGTTATTGACTTTACTTTCAAAGTGAAAGACTTGTTTTGAAGGTGGTTAAGAATGTCAAGAATTAGTCTTAAAACATAATTTCTAGTTACATTATGCCTATACTTAACTGTTGCTACGCAGTATTCCTGCAAAGATTTAATTTTTATTGTTCCAATAGTCTTTTTCTTTGTTTTATTTTTAAAAGCCTGAAGGAAAGTCACTGAAGAATGAGTTGACTAAGACTGAAAACAAATATATTTACATTGAAATTACAGATCTTGATGTTGAGTATTCTCTACTACCATAAAAAAAATAGACTTATATTTTATATGCTTATAATAATAATGGAAAAGCTATACTCCAAAAGGAAAACGGAAGAGTTTCAGCATTCCAGTAAAACCAAAGAGCTGTTTTCATTGTGCAGGGAGGTTTCAAAACATTCTGTTTTGTTCTGCTTTTGAGGAAAAAATGGCAACCATCAGAATTTCCTCCAACAACGGGGGAATCCGAGTCCTGCCAACGGGCAGCATCCTTTCGGCGGGCTTTGCCCTGGAGAGTTGGGGATGGGGTGCGGACCCGCGCCTGCCCTGCAGCCTGGGGACCCCAGTGCCGAGCCCCCTCCTCCTCCGCCTTCATCCCATGCCGGGACGGTCCCTCCTCGGCGGCGAGCCGCGGCGCGCAGCCCGTCATGGAGGAGTGGAGACAGGAGAGCTGCCGGCGGCCGTGCCGGCACTTCTCCCACCCCGCTCCCCCTCTCTCTTCCCATTAATACCACCACAAATTAAATGACAGCGATGCAAATGCGGAGCACGGTGTGGGGAACGCTGCTGACTGCATAATGGCCGTCATCGCTGCCTGCATCCCGTCACTCTCCTCCAGGTAATTAATTGCCCTGTAAAGTGCTTTGAGATACACTGTATGAAAAATGCTATATAAAAAAGACTGATACAATAGAGCTGTTGGTATTTAAAGTGGTAAAAACCAAGATAGGAAGACTGTTGGCAAACACATTTTTAGTCACTCTTTAATTTAGAAAGGTCCATCAATGAAAACTCGGGCAATTCATTACCCCCTCGCCGCTGCAGTGCTATGTTTAAGGTACATGCATATACAGGCCAGAATCATAATTTCCATATGAACTAGTTATTTATAACTACTGACAGGAGGAATTATGTGAAATAAACATAATTTATAGTTTTTCCAGGAAAAGCCATCAAAATGAAAACTAATAAGGATTTCTTTCAGCTAAAAAGGTGTCAATTTGTTAGAAACCAATGGGTGATGTTAATGCATCTGACAGAATTATTAATATATTTTCAAACAATGTAATTGTTTATAAGCAGTCCACCTCGCTGGGCCAGGGACCGTGGTGGCGGTGACGCAATGGACAACACCGAGGGCTTGGCTCATCCGGTGACACTGCTCCTCTTTAAACTGGCAACTCCCGTTTTGTAGAGCAAACGCTAAAAGCGACCCCAAAGCTGTGACAGGCGTGGAGTGCAGGACGGGGTGCGGTACGGAGGCGGGGCTGGAGGCTCAGGAAGCACCACGCTGGTGCAAGGATGCCACCGGGCTGTCGGGGTCCTGTATGGAGCTACCGCGGATAAAGCCCAGGCACCCCCGGAACGCTCGGGGGAGGCTGCCCTGGCTGCTGCCCAGCCCCGGAGACCCCCGGGTGGGACAAGGCTCCTTAATGCAGCGCTGATGTCCCCCTCCCGCTGAAGCGGCAGCACCAGCCGCTGCCGGGGGCTGCTGGATGGTGACGGCGTTTCGGCAGGGTTTGCATTCAAATCATCTACCACAGTCACTGGGTTGCATGTGAACTGATGGTGTGGTCTTCTTGGTAAACTCCATTTTTTATTGACAAATGTTTTATTTTCCATAGGAATTGTCTTACAACATAATAATTTCCACTGTAGGACATGAAAATAAATACTGGGACCCATGTTGGTGTAGGACAGACCGGGCGCACAGACCACAAAGACGGCGTGAGCGGAACAGAGCAGAGGCGAGGCGCCGAGCAGGGCAGCACCTGCCAGTGGAGAGCTTGCAAACCCTTCGCGACAGCAGTAACTGGGAGCTTGGAGTGACTCGTTTTCTTTTCTTCTTAACCGCTCACCAGAATGCTTCAGACTTGCAGTGACATACTCTGCATCGCTGTTTAAAATGTGCCTGCAAAGGCTTCCCAGAGCTTTTTGTTAGCTGCTTTTGCAGTTTGAGGGTTCTCACCTGCGTTTCATGTTATTTAGTATTGCCACAAAATTGGAGAGAACAATTTCAAATTCAAAAGAGAAACGAGCAAAGGGAGATCCCTGATCCAGCACCGTATTTCTACCTGTGACACAGGAATGGCCAAACTACGGAAAAGCAGAGGCGCCCGTGACAAGGGGAAGTTTGTCTTTCTCAGCACATGAGCAGCTCCCGTCTGCTGTTTGGGCAGGCAGCGATGGTCTGGTCACAGTCCAGGGCTCCCTCCTCACCGCTCGAAGCCGAAAGGCGGCAGAGCCCACGGCCGTGGCGCTCCCGGGAGCAGCGCGGGCAGCCGCCCCCATGCTCGCGGTGCCAGGACCGCTGCCGGTGCCACCTGCACCGGGCTCCTTTCCTGCGGCTCGGCAAGGCTGGCTGTGTGGGAAGTGGCCAAGCCCAGCTGGGACAGCCTGGTTGAGCAAGAGCAACCCCAACAGATTCATATTTTAGCCCTAATTTGGGATCTGTTCTCACACTGTTAGCTCTTTGTCACTTGATGCTGCTGTTCAAGGTATCCCCTCGGATCGTCACATGAGCAGCTTGCTTGGCTTATCTGATACTGCTCTCAGTCGGTTCAAATCTTATTTATCAAATAGACAGCATTTTGTTTCGATGGGTGATTTTTCATCTTCCATTAGTGAAGTTGTTTCCAAGGTTCCCCAGGGCTCTATATTGGGCCCGTTGTTATTTTGTGTTTATATGCTGCCACTGGGTTATATTATTCATCAGCATGGAGTAGCTTTCCATTTCTATGCAGATGATTCTCAAATTTATTTGTCTGCTAAACCTAGCGCTGTCTCAGCTGTCTCTGCGCTATCAGCCTGTCTCTCTGACATCACAAGATAGATGTGGCAAAACTTTTTGCCGTTAAATTCAGAAAGAAGAGGTGAGGCCTGCCTCGATGCCAACATTTTATTTCCTGGGATGACACTTGCAATACGATCCGTACCAGGATTTCATCGTCGCGTCCCCACTCGTGCACTCCTGCTTTACCTTGCCGCTCCCTACTTGATTTGTTAGCATGCACCACGTTCGACGCTTGCCTCTGTCTGCAGCGTGATTTGTGGCTGCCATCGGCGTTGCCGTTCTGATGCACATTAAGGCAGCGGGGCTGGGGAACAACCTCCCCACCTCTCGCTTGCTGACAGCCCCCAGCCTGCAAAGGCCTTTATTTGTTTGCAAGCACTGTGCAGAAGCGATGTGTCCATCTTACAGATCTGCAAGGGTGCCATGAGCATTGATGGCAGCAAAGTGAAACGTTTTAGAAATGTTTCTAAGGAACGTTTGTAAGTTTTTAAATGTTTATGATCCAGTGGCATTTAAAAACCATATCTGCAGGTACAAGTCACAGGTAGCACCGTGCATGTTCTTTGTACAGATACGCAGCTTGGAGTGTTTGTCTGGTACGAGGCAATAGACGGTCCAGAATCACCACTGAGGAGCAGTGCTGGATCTCTCTGTGTGCACCACAGCATCTTCTCACCCTGCCCTTCACCTCCTCTCCGAGGGCTGGGGGCAGCGGGGAGCACACGTCCCCCGGCCACGAACCATGCAACGCGAGCCCTCCGCTATCACAGGTTTTGCAGGATCATGAATGTATTAGAGCTGAAATAGGCTAACACATACACGTGGCAGAATGAAAGAACGTTTCATCACAGACTTCTGATTTTGGCAGCTGTTGGTAGGAAAAGGAGCTGCCTGGAGACCTCACCAGGCTCCTGGGGCTGACCCGGGCAGCGGGGCTGCTGGGGTGGAAGAGCGGGTGCCTACTGATGTCATACGAGGTTTGGATCACGGGGAGGATGAGAAACGCTTGACGGATGCCCACCAGGAATCACAACCCGGTTAGTGTCCTCTTTCACTCGCCTGGGTTTGTTCCTTTCCGTGGCAATGTGCTGGCACCGCGCGGTGCAGCCTCTGCCAGCGCCCAGGGTCCCCTGAGCTCATTCTGCTTGTGATCCTCCCGAGCAGCCCTGGCTTTCGCTCTTCAGCGTGCTGCCCGCATCTTTAAAAAGTCCTTCAAAAATAGTCAATTTGTTTCTATAAGGATGAACCAACTAGTTCTCGCAGAGACATCAAATAAATCTACTTCATACATTATTTGTTAACTTCATCAAATAAAGTACAATTTTATGGCTTAAATGTCAATCTCCACAGCTCATTGAGTTCTTTAAAACAGCAGAGAGACTTGCCTGTTTACAGAAGCAAAAATTAGGCAGGCAGCTTTCAGCTAGTGCAGGGAACCCGTTGGTTCTTGTACTAGGAAGAATCATAAAATATATTCAATGTGGAGAGCGTGCAATTTGACAAAGACAATTTGATTTGTCCATGGCTTTTAAAATATTCATACCACTTTGATGGACTATAGTTTTATAAATATGGATTACCATTAACTGGCACAGGCAGTCGCTGCCTACAGATAGTGTTCCGTGAGGCTTGTTCGGAATGAAGGCCTCCAATAAAAAAAATCATTATCTCTGCCTAAAAACCCTAATCAGTAATGTTTGGTTCATTTGCAGCTCAGAGGTCAGTAATTCACTTTAACTGCTTATGTGTTTGTGTCGTTTGGGAGGAAAAGGATTTCATAGTTTTACTCCTCAGATCTAGAAACTGCTCCCGCAGCCGGGGCAGGCGCTGCCGGAGCAGCGGCCGGGCGGCGTGAGGAAGCCGTGCGGCACCCAGCCCCGAGACGGGCCGGTGGCCGGCGCAGCCACGCTGGGCACAGAGCCGCCCGGCAGAGTCAGCGCTGCCCGGGCTCTCGCCAAGCGAACAAACCGCGCGCCCTGGAGCCACAGGGACGCGCAGGAAAGAGAGCAAGCCGCTGTCCGGGATGAGAAAACGGAAAGCGGTGTGAATTCAGCGAAACACCTGATATTCACCTGGAATTTGCCGAAAACCTCCTCCCCGTGGTGCTTTGCAGCGGCTCGCAGCAGATGCGATTACCCGGCTAGCGGGGCGAGCACGCCGCGTGCGCCAGGAGGGTCCAGGTCCCCTCGGAGGGAAACGCGGGCAGCCCGCGACGGGAGCGGCAGCGGCCGCGGCACCGACGGGCGCGAAGGGGCGGCCTCTCCCACCCGGCCACCCGAGACGGCAGCGGAGCTCCTCCAGCTCCCCGGGTGTTCCAGCAGTGCCGGAGGCTTCTGGAAGGGCTGTGCTCGCTGTTCGGCATCGTGCGTGCTCAGCCGGCGCTGGATGCGCCAAGGACGGGGGCTCTGACAAGATCATCTGCACCAGCAGGCCAAATGGGGGTCAAAAAGAACATGCAGCAAAATTTAACTGCTGCATCTGTCAGAAAATTAAACTTTTTTTTTTTTTTAGATAAGATAAAACTAAGAAGTTGGTAATAAAACAAATAAAAAACAAGAGCTGAAATCCAAGGAAAACAACTATAAGATTTGATACAGTTTTTGTTGGCTTCAGATCCAAACCAAAGTCTGAGCGTACGGGTGCTTGCACACGTGACACACAACTTCAGGCTTGTTGAAGCGATAAACCAATAACCAGCTTGTTCTTGGAATAAAGTATTTTGTGTATGGTATATACAGATAGACAAGCGTATACACGCAGGAGAGCGCTGGTGAGTCCAGCATGCAGCCTGAGAACCTGAGCGAACAAAGTGCTTTGAGTTTCTAAGAGTAATTCAACTTGTGAAGTAGCTTCAGTTTCCAGCCCAAAAGTTTATTCAAGTTAAGAAAACACATCCTCAGATTAAAAAGAGTATTGCACCACTGTCAATTTTCAGACGTTGCCATCAGGAAAAAAAAATTACATTTCAGGCTGACGAGCGACTAATCAAGGCAAGTGAAACGGTGCTGCAATAAATTACTCCACAGCGAAATAAACCACACAAACAGACCGATGATAATAAATGTAAATTATTTCTCTGAAGAAATTTTCTTGGTATATGAGTAATACGAACCATCAGGAAGGAGTCTTCCTTAACATTAATTACAGAAAATGACAAGTGAGCTGATGACTGCGAAGGCTCATTATCTGAGAACATATTCACAACTTTGCAATTTGCGCGAGATGTACTCGGGCTAAATTAATCTCCCTTCTTTGCATGAGCCTCTTCTAATTTTCATGTTATTAACAGGTTTGCAGTATCACTCAGTGCTTGTCACTCTAATCAGGTTTCGGCATGTTCGCAAAAGCGAAGTGTCATTTATAAGGATAAGCCCTCATAATGGCGCTCTCTTTCATGTGGAGAATTCTACAAGGTTGCTTTTAATAAGGTCCTTTAATCATCTCCCTTTGCTCAACTTTTGGCCCCTCTGTTTTTTCATGAAGAGTCATTAAAAGACTTTGAAGTTCATCAAGGATGAAAAATTCATGACCTTGCTGCAGGAAAAAGGCCGAGGGACGGAGGGACGTGGCGGGACAGGGGGACGGGGGCAGGGGGGGGACGGGGGCGGGCACCCCTCCCAGCGGGGCCGGTGCCGAGCCCACCGAATGGCCCTTGGGTGCTCGCCCCAGCCCCAGCTCTCACAGGTGCTCCCGGGCTCCTCTTTCAAAACCGCGGGAGGTGGGCGAGGGGTCGCCCCCACCGGCAGCCGCAGCTGCTCCTCCCAGCAGTCTGCAGGCAGCACGGGCAGCGGCATCCTCCCTCCGCTCCCGGTCCAAGTCACCGCACGGGATCGCTGCCAGCGGTGCTGCCGCCGTGACCCCTCTCACCGGCGGCTGACGATCGTCGGCATCCCTCCCCTCCCAGGCTGACTCGGGACCAGCCCAGCGTGCCGTGGCCGTGGCCGTGGCCGTGGCGCTTCGCCTCCTCCGTGGCGACATCCTGGGGTGCATCGGCGCAGGGAGGATGCTGGCAGGAGGGACGGTTTGGGAGGAAATCGATATCCCTGCCAGCAGCAGCCGCAGGCAGCAGCAGAGGGAAGGCACGTGGTGCTTTAGAGGGGAGCGTTAATCAAAGGCGACATTTCTCTAGGTCTGCGGTATGGCTGGGCTGTTTGAGGTTAACCTTATTCTTCTTCTGTGATTTGATAACACTGGACTGGTGTTTATGCTGAAGCTTTTGAACACAATGGAAGGAGGGGGAGAACTTTATTAAATTTTTGAAATTCATTTAAGCGGGGCTAGCATAATGAATTGCCAGATCTTGTGTGCGCATTGTCCCCGGAAGCAACAATAATTTAGGTGGACATAAACCAATATGTAGATTAAAAATGTTTAAGCCAAGTGTCGTAAAATATATAAAAACATAAGGCAGAATTAACATATCAAAGTTTAGCATTATAAGTAATGACGGGTCAGATATAAGGTTATGTCTGCAAAATTGCATTTCAATATAATAAATCCATTCAAACTCTGTCCAGAGACACAAATTGAATCTATAGACGACGCAACTGCAATCCATTGAATGTTATGAAGTATTCAAGTGAAAAAAATGCATTTAGAAAAGGAAATTGAGTGTATTTTAAATATACAGGTGCTTGGAACTTCCATATAGCTTTATGCTCGTACAGATTTGTATACACTGCATACGCAGCCTACTTTTGACAAAGTCCTCAAAATGATGAATTTCTGATGGAAGACTTGATATTGCAGCAGATCTGTTATGCACCGCTTATCCTGTAACACAAACCATTAATAATAATCACACTCCCCGCCGTAGCGAGCTCTCTTGTTAGGGTTTCAAAGCTTTCGCCACGCCACGCGCCCCGGAAGGATGCTGCTGCGGGCGAGGACCGCGAGGGCTGGCCCACCCCCGGGGACCCACGGTGCCACCGTCCCCGCGCTCCCCGGCAGCTCCTGGGCTCTGCAGGCAGCCGGGTGCTCCCAGCCCCGCGCCCCACCATCTCCATCCTCCGCCTCCGTCCCAGCCCTGCGGAGCAGCTTTTTTCCCTCCCTCGCTTTTCCTCGGCCCAACTTCCCTGAGCGCCGGACACTTGGTGCCTCCACCCTCCAGCCTGGACGGAGCCGGGGGGAGCGCGCTAACGAGCACGGCTGGAGCGCTGCGAGCCCCGGTGTCTTATGAATATTTGATAGAAGGGCAGCCCTTCTCAAGCAGCATTAACACGCTGCTGAGAGTTATTAGCGCTAATAACACAATGCAAAAGGCGAGCGCAGGCACCGGGACGTTCCTGCTCCAGCTCCCGCTCCCGCTGCGGCTGAGGGCGGGGGGAAGGCTGCACCCCCCCAGCCCTGCCCAGGTGCCCACCCCACGGACCGGGGAGGATGCGGGCGACACATTTACCCGAATCCTGGGCCCTGCGGGGAGCGTGGCGAGGGGGGAGGCACACGTGCTGCCACAACACTCACAGAAAGAGCAGCCAAGCATTGGACCAGGCTGCCCAGAGAGGCGGGGGAGTCCCCACCCTGGAGGGGTTCAAAAATGGGCAGAGGCGGCACTTTGGGACATGGTTTAGTGGGCATGGGGGTGTTGGGTTGATGTTGGACTCATGATCATAGAATTGTTTAGGTTGGAAAAGACCTTTAAGATCATCCAGTCTAAAATGATCTTAGAGATCCTTTCCAACCTTAACGAATCCTAGTTTTACTTTCATTAAAAAATAACCCAGCCACCAAGCCAGGACACATGAAATTATTACTCTACCCTCCATTGTTTTAGTGGTGGGCTTGGTAGTGTGAGGCGAATGGTTGGACTGGATGATCTTAAAGGTTTTTTTCCAACCTGAACGATTCCATGATTCTATGACATCTCGGAGCATCCCTGGCCACAGCAAAGGGGGAGGCGCAGGAGGCTCTTCCCTGCTCCTGCCGCTCTCCCTATGGGCTTGCCGGGATGCTGCCAGCACCAAGAGGGAACCTGTGGCTCCAGGTCCCGGGCTGTTCATGTTCGGAGGTGGCGGGCAGGCAGGGAGCCCTCCCCACGGCTCCGGCAAGGCGAGGCAGGGACAGCAGGAGCAGCGACCGGCAATCCCCGCTCCAGGGCACGGGAGAGCTCTGGCAGCCAGGCCTCGAGAGTGGAGATTAAAAGGTGCTTTTGGGAGCTCACGTGATGGGGAATGCAGACTTTAATAGACATGTTCATCTTTCAGCAGTGTGTTTTGCATGTAATAATGTCAGCACACTTCTCATTCTGGCAGAAATTCCACAGATAATTGGAAAGAAGTAAAAATGAAAACATTAGAATTTGCCATGTCATATGTTAACTTTTTATTATTGTATGATGCCAATGGTCCACTGACAGATGCTGTGTTATTAACATTTGATTAAAAATCACTTCAGGTCTAAAGCAGCCTGTTCAGAAGAGAACATCTTGACAAGCCTGGTCGTTTGTGATTGACAATTAATAACATTCTGTGTGTCACAACACAGATAGTGTGACTTATTGGTGCTGGTGTAATGCAACACTTTTCATCTGAGCTCTTCAAATTGGTACATCGAAATAGGAGAGAAAGAGCCTAATTCAGCTGGCTTTGATTACAAACAAAACAGAGCTCATGCAGATCCCTCCATCCCCTTCCCAGAGCAGACCGACAGCGCTCAGCAAGACGGACCCACATCCCACCCGTCCTCTGCAAGGGAAAGGCCTTTGCTACCCTGTTGCACCACCAAACTTCCGTGCAAAAACTCAGTATTAAACTACGCAGTTACAGCAGTTACTTGCAGCAGTAAACTACAAATCTGTTTGCTTAACAAAAAATTAGAAGGAAAACCATTTCATTTTCTTAAATATTAAAATAATTTGTAACTGGAAAGATGATAGGTCAGTCCTCTGAGGTTTGGTTGGGGACTCTCTTAATTGCCACTACAAGTGAGATCCAATGTCTGTGTGTTGATAGTGAAATTCATTAACAATATGTGAATTATCTTCTTTGGTTGAGGTCTGGAACATACTATTTTAATTGCCTTTGCTCTAGCGAAGCTGAAATTCTGACAAACTTTGATTGCGCTCTGCCTACTTTGGAATAAAGGCGTTGGCAGCACTGACCACATTTATATCCAGACACAAACCTTACTGGGGATTCAAGCGAGCATCACAGCGAGCAGAAACCTGGGCAGCTCTGGTTAGGAGCAGCCTAGACCTCTGCAAATCCAGCAAACCCCGTCCAAATGGGTCTTTGCCACCTTTTTTCATTATTTATTGAAAACCCCTTTCCCGAGCGCTACGGGGCAACATGCTCTTTGCTCAGAGGCAGCAAAAAGCCCCAGCAACTTCTGCAGCTGCAGCAGGACCAGCGCACTGCCCACGCAAAGGTCCCCTCACGCAGAGTGGATGTAAAATGCCGTTTTAATGGGCAGGGTCCAAGCTACTCGAGAGACTTGGGTTTTCGCTCCCGGAGGAGCAGCTGAGGTGCAGCCGGGACCGTGCACCACCATCCTGGAGCAGCCTGTGCCTCCACCGCAGTCCTGTCCCGGAGCGCCGCGGTGTCTGCCCCGTCCTGCCAACCCTGCCGCCGCGGGCACCGCACACCGCTCCTGCCGCCTACAACCAACCAGCTGCCACGCGCACCGCCTGCGCCCACCCGCTGCCCCGCTCACCCCCGCACAAAGAGCCCCGTCGCCAGCGTGCCGCTTCTGCCGGCGTTTGGCCAGGGCTTGCTGTGCTGTACGGAGCGCGGTTGCAGTTACATGCTGAAGCAATGCAAACACTTTCCCAGCCCTAATGCAGTAAGCAGGGGAAATAATTACAGATTTCCAAGGTTCAACAGGGAATACTTCTGAGAAATGCGTCCTCCACTGGGAGTTTCATAACCATTTAATCTAATTTTTCTTGATGTTTTGATCTTCCTTTTAAACAAGGCATTTGTCATTAGCTTTCAAGGAGACAAGTTGCTAATACATTACACTCTTAAAAGGCCCACAGTTAGTGTCAATGTCTTCTGATGGCTGTTCACTAACAGTACATGAAAGAATTGCCAGTGTCAGTTCCTCTCCACTTGGCTGCAATAGCAACGGCAGCACGGTCCCCTCCCGGCAGCGCCGGTGGGGACGCCGGCCCCAGGGGCAGGGGGTCCAAACTCCGCCTTCTCCCCTCCACCCTTCCTATCCAGAGTGCTTTTCGTGGTGCTTTTACCACCTGGCTTGCACTTGGATGATTCTGGCCGCTCCTGACCATTCCTAAGTGGGCAGAAAGCAAAGATTTACTAGGAAAAGGAAATGTGAGAATAATCCTCTCGCGCATAAGTCCTGTTCTCCCATCCAGCCCCGAAGGGTGAATTTCACACCTAAATAGGATGCGAGTCTCTGACTCCCTCTCAACTAAAGTCAGGTCTGTTTACACAGTAGCTCCAACGAGGAGCAAGGAGAGGACAGAGCCAAAAGCCACCAGAAGGGACCCAGAAAGAGGAGAGGTGCCCGGGTGGGGGCTGCTGCTTGGTGACTTGGTGGCACTGGTCCCCAACACAGCAGCATCCTGCAGCCACCCCATGGCCTCAGACAGCCTGGAGGAAACGGGATCAGACTTTGGGAAAAGGGATGCGAGGTTGGAGAGTGGGAAGAACAACCTGAGGCTGGAAACATCCCCGGTGGGAGTGGGACAGTCTCTTTCTTCAGTTCCTTTCCAAAAGGGCAGGGGTGTAAAGCCCCTCGGGGAGGCACCGTGCACACCAGCCCCGCTGCAGCCATTCGTGCCCCCGGCACGTTCTCCTGCTGCCTTCCAGGGGGAAAACCAGCGGCGCATGCCGTGCCCTCTCTTCAGCGAGCCGGAGGAAACCCTGGGCCAGCCTGGGCAGAGCCGGGGCTGCCCGGACCCCAGCCCTGCCACGGGGAGGCTGCACCTCGAGTCTCTGCTTCCTCTGCTCTTTGAAGAGCGTGAACAAAGCAGATGGAAAAAAGTATTTTTTTTTAACTCCTTGGATGACATAACTTGCATATTAAATAATAATGAGCCAATAAAATACAGAAACTAAACAACCAGAAGAATATGTATGTGGAGTTTGGAGTATTTATAAATGAATAAATCATGATGAAGTATAAACGTTGATCCTCACCTTGCAGCCCAGGCTCACCCTGAGCACCCCCAGACTCCTCTGCAGAATCTGGACGACACGAACCAGGTTTGAACATCAGATTCTTACATAAGTGGCTAAGATGGATTTAAAAGTCTGACTTTAGGCTTCTCCACTGAAGACCACGAGCTGTGCTGCCTCCGAAGAGGCTGGCCGGAGGGTTTCCGCTGGCTCGCAGCTGCGCCCGTGGAAGGTCTGCCCTTCGTTATGCATGATGCACATGCAGTCGCTCCTCTGACATGGTGTCACTTCTCTCTGGCTGCATGACTTTTTTTTAAACAAGGTAATGCTGAATAATGCATAGCAGGTACATGTTTTTTGACAAAGAGTCATTCCACTAAAGTGTTTTTTAATTGGGAGGCATCACAAACATTTCCAAGTGCCCAGCAGCTGCTGGAATACCTAATGCTGGGGCAGACAGCAGCTCGCTGCCAGGGGGAGGGCGGCAACCAGAAGAACAGCCTCAGAAAAACCTACTTTTTCTTTTAACACATGTGGCTTCTCTTTCTATACCTCATGTTGACTTCTCAGTGTAGAAACCTAGATGACTCCTGCCACCACCCTCCCAGCAAGCTTCATGCACAGACAATTCAGGCCACTCGTGCTGGCTGCACTCAGAGCTGCCGCTCGGATACACAATCCAGGAGGAGGGAGGCAGGTTTTGGGGAGGCAAAGATGCATCTCCGCCGCTCTGCAGAAGACCACGGTCATTAGGTAGCCTTCACCGACCGAAGTCTCCATCCTCCGGGGTCTCATCTCCCAGCACCACAAATCCCTGTCACATTCCCAGCCAGGCTGACTTGCAAGGAATGCTGAACAGGGAGGTTTGCCTCCATCCCGCCCTGCCCAGCCTGCCACAGCCAGCGTGGCATTAATCATGGAGGAGCCCGAGTGGCCTGGTGCTCCTTGTTTTAGCGCCGCACCTGTCATATGGTAATTAATGGGTGTGGGATTTCTTTTGACAGGAATTCAATGGCCTGGAACAGACTTTGTGCCAGTCTTCTGTGCCTCAGGCAAAGTGCTTACTAAGTAATTTTATGGATACCAAGCTCAAACATTCTACAATTAGCACTTTGTTTGCTTTAGTTTGTAAAAGGCAGGGCTTTACCTCTCCCATTGTGGCTACAAACTTCAGCTCCAGAAAAGTTCTTTCCCCAGCATGGGTTTTCTTGGGTATTAACCTGGGGAGCAGGCTGGATCTGAGCCATGGAAATTGCTGCAGATGGAGGGGGGTGGCAAATGTCCTGGCCAGGCAGGGAAGAGACCTGAGGGTGCTACCAAGCCTCTCTGCTCCTAAAACATCAGGAAAACATCTGCAGAGACCCCAAGGCAGCAGCTTATGCAACAGGCAACTTCCCGCATTAGGTTTGTGGATGTTTTCCGTGAGTCCAGGGTGGAATATACCCTGTCCTGCAGGCAGCCGAGCACCATGCCCATCCCGGTGCCAGGGTGGCAATCGCATGGAGACCCTCCACAAAACCCTGGGAGCAGAGCTACCAGCTTTCCTGAACCTCCTCCACCCTTCCACCATGGCATCGCTTGCTGGCCTCTGTGACTGACATAAATTTAGAGATAAGACCAGGCACAGAGCCAGCTCTGCCCTCAGAAGCGACCAAGCAGCTTCCTGCACCTTGACCCCCAGCCACCAAGGATGGAGGGGCTGCCAGAGAGCTGCGCCGGGCTGCTGCTGCAGGAGACCTCGCTGGGAACCCCAGAGCACCAAGAAGAGGGCATGGCGCGCTCGGCAGAGAAATATCTCACAGTAAACAGAATATTGTTTTATATGAAACCATTAAAAAGGTCCCTGAGGGCAGCCCTAAGTATATATTATATTTTACTCTGAATCCCTGTTTTGACTTGACTTTATAACAAAACCATGTTTTCTGTATTTAAGCAGATGCAGTAAAGGAAAGGTCGTGACTGGTGCTGACATGGAAATCTCATTTGGCTCATGGGTCCCCTTAGGGTCTTTATGCTGTGTGGTACTTTAAACATATTTCAAAGTACAACACTAAATGTCACTCTTTAATAGACAGAGGCATTCCAAGTGTTTCTTGAATTTCCTTGGAAAGTGCTTTTCTGAAGCCAAGGGCTCAGCGCTGTTTTGGTTCACACCCGGTGCAGCGGGGATGGCTCCATCACAGCCAAGGAGCAGCGCTGCTCCACAAGCACCCAGAGCAGCACCCGAGAGCCACATCTGCCCATTCCCCTACAGGTAATTAAGCCTGGTAGCGGCTTCTTGCAATAGCTGAGGATCAGAAATAATTGCAGGAAGAAAAAGTACCCAAACCCCTTTAACACATTTGCCATATTTTGAATTAATTTCCATCTTTCTCTTTCCTCATCCAATTCTTCACACTCATTCAGCAGCTCTTTTGGGACCTTAAATAGTTATTTTTACTTTTTTCTTTTTTTAAAGTGTTTGGGGTCTAACACAATCTGTACAAATCATTGCAGCCCAATCCCCAGTTCTGAAGTCTCTTGAAAGAGCAGCGAGATCTTATTCTGCTGCCAGGCTCAAGATGCAATGAAGATGAGTAGCTAGCCAGATGGCCTGGAAATTTATTTTATTTTCAGAGAATTAATTTTATTAATTTCTTCAACAAATAAGGAATTTACTGATGAATTAGAGGGATTAACACTGGTCAGGAAGACCTGAATTCACTGAATAATTTCTGCCTTAAAAAGTAGCTAAAGCACTGAAAAAAATTAACTTCATTTTGACAGTTAAATTGGACTTTGTTTGAAAACAGACATTTTCATTTGCAGTTTATCCGGCAAAAGGGAGAGACAGAAACACTCTGCAAATCCTCAGAGACTCCACGGCTCCTGCTCAGCCGAATGCGACATTCCAGGCTGATCCCAAACCAAGGGTCTGTTTCCCATTTTTGCTTCAGCACAACCAAGACCCGTATTTCCAGTTTTTCGGTTCGGTCAAGGAAAATGGAGAGAAGCCTGGCGGCTCCAGCTCGGACTGGGTGAGAGCCATCAGCTACAGCACTTTTGCAAACAGCCTGGAGCAGGGATCAACAGGTTCCTCTCCCTGGCTCTCCGCAGAGCCAGGATTTACAGTCAGTTTATGCTGTGCGTACCGTATGCAAGCTTATTTTTCTCTTAGCTGCTATAAAAATTAAAGATTTAGGTATGTACTGCAAAAGGTACTACCAATTTTATGTACTAGCATTTCTCTCCTATGATCAGGGTATAAATCCAGCTTTTTCAGCATGTCTATAAATTACTCTGTATCAACAGGGCAGCTGCAGGTCAACTAAGCAAAGCCAGATAAACCTTTTATAACTTCTTGCTGTGGCTATCGTTATCATAAACTTCTCGCACGCTTCCAGAGCGCTTTGCCGTCTGTCCTGACGATCAAACACGTCTTCTCCATAGTTGTTGGAAAGGTCTCTTTTAATAACATTTTCTTAATTCTGAATATTTACTGGTGCTTTTTAGCTAATTGGTGGCAGCCTGCGTGGAAATTGATTCTGCCAGAGCCATGTACCAGCTGCTCGGGACTGAGGGGACACTCCGTCACTTGGAGCTTTAAAAGCACTTCTGGAATTTCATCTGTTAATTCTGTTCTCTCAAGAGCGAGGCCGCAGTTACATGCATGCAGGCAAGACGCAGGTTATTGCTGTCACGATGCCACCCAAATTTCCTGGTTTTTTCCCCCATAAAAGGCACCACAAGACAACCAAAGGACTTACCACAGAAAGGAGAAAAACTTCAATATTCTTGCCCAAAGAGGGGCACTAGTTACCTGGCATCTCTGCTAATCCAACTTCCCACGCTGAAACCTGTAAGTGTGAGCAGTCTCACCTGAACAGAGTTTTTTTTCACTCATTTGTGAAAAGTTCCCAAGTGTCACCCCATGCCTGGCCAGACGGGAAAGGCTGGGACCATGCGCAGGGGCCACCGGCCAAGGAGCATTTCCTCTGGGCATGACCATGAGTGCCCAAAATGCCTATCAAGATTAGGGCAAATATGCCAACATCTAGGATTCATACCAAGATGGTTTTGCAAGTTTTCAGAAGACAAGGTGCAACAAAAATGTTAACGTGAATCTCCAGGAGAGATGGGGCAGATTCAGACCTTCACACCCTACTGACAGCATCACTGCACAATTCTCCCTCTACATCACTGACCTGCCCGTCCTCACAAATCTCATTTATTGTCATCATTATGAAAAACAAAATATTTTTGCAGTGTAAATGGAAGCAAATATTTGAAGTCACATGGTGCTTTCTTTGCATTAATTAGCAATTTACTGAACAAATATTGCTGTGTAAACCAACAATCAGTATCTTGTAATTAAAAGCCTGTTCATGTTTATCTGTAATCTTTCCCCGAAGATAAAATCCTCTGAAAACCACAGTCTATAGTTGTTTCCAAAATGGAAAAAATGTCAATGTAAAGAAACTCATTGAAATAAGTAAAACACTGTCATCTGTGTGAGGTACCAGAATAATCTGACAAAGCTCAGGCTCATCTTTGTAAGCCTTTGCCCTGGGATGCAGACGGCGGAGGGGAGCGCGTGTTGGCATCGGGCAGGCTGCCGCACCCTGCCGCGGGTACGAGGGTGCAGATGTCGTGCGCTGCGGTGACTTTACTGATGCCCTGCTCCGAGCAGGGGAAGCCCGAGCTGGAGGAGCCAGCCCATGGGTCTCTGCAGTCGGTCCCCATTCCCCCGCAGGTACCCACCCAGCACAACGTTAACGCAGCCTCTGTACACGCAGGAAAATCCCCTGGACATTCGCAAACACATCCATGCGCTGCCAAATATACAAACAGCTGCATTTGCAGTTTTCAAAGGGTTAACTTTATGAGATATTTCTACATTTCCACAGTGAATTCTCCCCAGTGGAAAAATTCCTGATCTTCATTAATATTTAAATATTAAAGTACTGGGTATTCTCAGTAGAATATGAGACATGAGGACAAATTAATCTCTGGGGTAACCGTTGAGCCCCACCGAGTTACACCAAAGATACAATTCTCCAGTTCCTTCTGCTGATTAAAAGTGAGGGTAAAGACCAGGCTCACGTGTCTGTCCCCGGCGTGTTCCTCGCTCGGAACGCCCCAGCCGATCCCGTGGAGCAGTTTGTTCGCAGGTATTTTCTCAGGGTTTGGAGCGGGCGTGCGTGCCTGCCCTTGAGCCGTGCCGGCTGGCTCTGCCCAGCCGTGCTGCGGCAGCCGGTCTCTTGCCCGCTGCCGGGCATCGCCCAGCCCAGGCCAGTTGTGGGGGACTTATTTTCCTGTTGGAAAATAAAGCCAGCCTTTAGCTGGTAGAGGACCCAGGAACATCCTCCTGGTCCCCACCACCCATCTCTGCAAGCTGGGCACGGCCAGAGGAACCCCCACCGAGGGCTGCTGACAGCACACATGCGAATGAGAAACCCGACACGTTTAAGTGTTAGTAGCAAATACTTCCTAAATATTGATAAGTCTAACCCTATCTTTTTTTATATACTAATACTCAAATATGTTACAGAGTTCCCATGCATTCACGTGCCTGGGCAATAACCCTTAAGGGGGATTTCTCTGGCTTTCCTTGGTTCACAAACATCTTGGAGACCTCACTGTACGAGCAACCACCACCCGAGAGGGGCAAAGGCTTGGGGGGTTCTGTCCCACCTACAATAAAAATCAGGGCATTGTTCTCTCCAGCTCTTGGGCACAGAATAGAGCTCACTCCAGCTCTTATACACCAAGTAATGCACCATGATTCTAAAAAGACAGAGCTAAGGTTAAAAATTGTCTGCCTTAGCTTGTAAGAAATATATTCCGAAGGCGTAGTGTAATAAATTGAGTCGTTTGGATCTGAATCCAAGTCACTTTGTTACCGTTAAAAGGGAAGCTTGCTCCAGTTCTGCCCGTGCTTGTGCAATTAAAGAAAAACCTTCTTTAAAACCGTCTCATGCCATTTTCCAAATGTGGGATCTCCACCCCTGCACTCGGTTATCAATAACACACTGTTTCCTCACAACTTTCCTCCTAGGATACTCACGTTCTACCGGTTAATGTTTTGCAGAGTCAAACCATAAAATCCTCATATTCTGTAGAAGTCATACATCAATAAAAATAAAAATTTGAGTCCAGGCCCATTTTGTGTTTGACCCATTGCCTGTTGCCAAAGCCAAAAAAGATCCTTAGTCTCTAGATTTCCCATGGTCAAACAAAATAAGGTCTGAGTGGCATTAAATATCACTTTTGCATTAAACACATTTTTCTTTCCTATAGAGTGTCACAAGTGGACAAACCCCCTCATAGTCTGGGTACCTAAAGCACAGCACAGCTTCTACTGAAGGGACCTTCAGGGATAAGAGGCTAGTGCGCTGTTAAAGATTAAAACCCAGCCGTCTGCTTTTATGCTTGAGAGTCCTTCGCGACTCCCCGGTGACATCACATTCATCTCACTGTATTTGAAAAATGCATTTAAATGTCAAAACTAAAGTACCCAAACAATGGCTCCTTAGCACACTAACTGTTAACACATTGCTTAGCCAAACGCCTTCCCCAAGACATATGGGACCGACTCTATCCATAAAATACACCACAAGTAACACACAAAATCCTGGAGGAAATAAATACTCTCTGCTGTACTCTGACCTGGTTTTTCCTCCCAAAACACACTTGAAGACATGTTTCACTGCAGGAGTGGACATCCATTTCAAACACCTTCCTGCAGCGCTGCACCTTCTCAGGGCTGACGAGATGCTCCCAGGCTAAAGCCGCAGGGCTGGGTTCCCGGGGGGTGCGTTCCTGGAAGGGCTTGGGCTGACCCCACCGGTAAGCCCTGCCCTGGCAGGAGCAGGGGCCCCACAGCTTTTTAGCTCAGATGAGGAAAACAAAGGTTTCTGACAGCTAACCCCTGCAGCTGCCCACCCCAAAAGCGTTTCCAGACCAACTACAGAGCAACTACCTGGCTGCCAGGTCCCCTCGGTGCTGGCTGCTCTCCGTACAGCCCGAGCAGGGCACAGCATCCACGGGCCAGGACAGAGCCCTGAGCAACCTGCTCTGCCCCCACAGCAGCCCTGCTTCCAGCAGGTCAGACTAGAGGTCCCCCAAAGTCCCTTCCAACCTGAGTCAACCCGCAGCATCTCCTCCTACCGCACAAGTTGTTCCAGTGTTATCGAAAGGTTTAACCTGGTTCAGTTTTAGCACTCTGCTCTCTCAGCCCAGACCTCAGAACTACAGCCCCTTTCTGAGCTGCTACGGTTGTTGCTAAGTCAGGCGCAGACTTTGGTGTTGCACATAAGCAACACCGTGTTCCTGAATTGCCCAACACCGCAGCACCTCTGCCAGCGGCGCAGAGAATTGCTGTTCAGCCTCCCTCCATCAGCGGCTCGGAAGCATTTGCGTATTGGAGCGAGCCTCTCGGCAGGGCTTGGTGGGTACGTCCCCGGTGAGCGCACTGGAGATACGCTTACTCCAAGGCCGCACACTGGGTATGTTTCATCCCAATTGAAATAAAACTGCTCAGATCAATGAACTCGGTAATTTACTTCAGACAGACCTAATCGGAGCAGGGTAAAAGAGAGGCAACTTTGCAAAATGTAAATGAACCTGAAGCCAGAGATACAAGTAATGGGAATTCAATGGCAGGCTGTGTAAGAGCAGCAGAACCATTAGCTGCCCTTAATTCCAGCTGCTTGGAAGAGGGGAAGGGCAAGAGGTGGGAGAGAAACAGGCTCCTTCCCCTATAGCCCTGCAGAGCTGTGAAAGCAGGATGCTCAGCTCAGGGGCTAAAAGCAGCTCTGCCCTGCCCACCTCCCCTCTCCCCAGGACTCTGCACACCCCAGCACGCTGGGGCTACTGACCTGCTGAGATCTTTTTGTCTCCTCCCTGGACAGGTCCCAGCACCTCTGAAAGCACAGAACAGAACTGGGCAAGACCATCCCCAAGCCCAGCTGGGAAAGACAAGTAGCTACAGCTACTTCTGCGGTTATTGAACCGCCAGCACCTGTGGGAAGGGCAGAGGCAGAAAGGGACCCACTGGCCCAGCAGATGCTGGTTGGTCAAGCTTGGCCCTGAGCAGTGCAAACACCATTTTTCTGCCAGAGCAGAGTCTTTCCCTGGAGCAGGGCTGATCCCTGGGCAGTTCTGCACAAAGGCAAACAGGCAGGCTGGGTTCAACAGGCCAGCAGAAGGCTGACACCAGGGAAAGTCCTCATATGATGAAAACATCACTGGTTACTGCTGGGGGGAGCCAGCCCTTGGCCAGCGCCCCAGGGCTGGTGGGGGGGGCTGCAGGGAGCAGAAAGAACAAAACCCCCCATTTGCTCAGGGAAGCCCAGTTTTCCTTGGGCAATGTGCAAATGAAGCCGGGCACGCAGCGCTCGTGTCACAGCACTGGCACTGCTGGGAGAGCATTGGCTCTTTGTCAGAGAAGAGCAGTTAGGTCTTCATAATGGACTGCAACTTTCTAGAATAATTTAATTTTTTCCTACTGTTACGATGCCAGAATTTCAATCAGACAAAACCGTATAATGGATTTCTTTTGCTGGGCATGTTACATAAATTGCATATTCAAGTACTATAAAATATTTGTAACAGACAGGTACTTTTCTAAATTGGGTCTGACAGTAAGCGATAGTGACTGGAATATTTATGTGATGGCACCTATGTAATGAGGCAAAATGCAGGGTGTGGGACTATGAACATGCCAGCAGGAATCTCACACAGAGATTTCCAGCTTTTCTCCCCGGCTGCATCAGGATCCCTGACCAACTGAGGCTGTGATCTTTGTCATCAGGGAGCTTCAGCAAAGCCCATCAAGCATAGAAAGTCCTACAGCAGAAATTTGGACCAATTGTCCCTTCCCTCCTCCCTCCTCTTTGCTAAGGCTCATCAAAGCATAGTTATTTTGAATCTTGAAGCTTCTGCACCTGGAAACAGCTGTCATTGCCTCTTTAGGCAAAGCACAAAAAGCTGGCCATGACTGGTGAGGCAGGACAGGCTGAGCAGGCAGGCTCTGCTCAAGGGCTGCTCTTGGGTTCCTTTTTTCTTGCCTTTAGATTCCCTCACAGCAGGGATACTGGGAATACCCCTTCACTGCTCTGGGCATCCTCAGCATTTGGAAACACCTTCACCAAGCATGCTAGCTCCACCAGGCAATTTTGACTGTATGCCAACAACTGTGCTTGGCCTGACTTGCTTCTCCCACCCATCACCATCCCAGAGCCGTTCCTGCACAACGCAACCTCCATGTAAAGACCAATGTTTTGCCTCCATGAGAAGCTGGACCTCTGTCCCAAGTCCTTTGGTCCCAGGGAGACAAGCTCTGCCATGGCCAGCATCTCCCCAGCTTGGGGTGGCTGGAAGGACGCTCCTTGACCCCTGCAGCTGCCCCCAGTTCTTGCCCAAGAACTTGCTCCATTGCCAGAGCCTCCCTGAGACTAAACACTCATTTCGGTAACATTTTCTTGACAATCACAGTTGGCAGGTCCGTACTTAGCCTTTTTACAATTAAAATATTGTATTGATACAAATAGGCCCTGGCAGCCGCTTCAAGAGGTTTTTAATTGAATGATTATTGTATTAAATAACTGTTTTTAATGGAGCATGAACTTGCTTAAATGATGACTGTGGAGCTATTGAGGGTCCAGAGAATTTCACAGGTATTTTCAGCTTTTCACAAATTTTTATGTCTTGCCAGCAACCCACTGAGGGTTGCAGGTAGACGCTCCCAGCAACAGGGAGCCCGGCCCTGGGCTGAGCTCCGGAGCTGCGGCCGGCGTTTCCTCAGGCTGTGCCAAGGCCAGGACCCCTGACCCTGCCGCAGAGGGGCTGAAGACAAAGCACTCGCTTTGCTCCCAGCCACGTCCTCTCTCCCGGAGAGATCGCAGACACCTGTGTAGGACTACAGCACACTCTCCTTGGCATAATACCAGTTTCCAGAGGACAAATCCTTCCCCTTGGAGTGATTCTGCAATGAAACCTGCCCGCAAGAGCAAAGCGGCGAGGGGTGCAGAGCTCCCTTTCCAAGGGAGGGCCCTGGCCTCTCCCACAGCGGGATGGGTACGCACGCTCACGGGCGCAGGGAGGCAGCCCAGCGTGGCGATGGCCGTGGTACAAATGCTCCGCTCCGAGCCCAAGCGCTGCCTGGGCAGTAGGGCGAAGGGAAAGGAAAGCTGGACTTTGTTAACCCTTATCGCAGGGCAGCTGCGGCACAGGCACCCTGAAGAGAAGCTGAATCACCCAGCCTTAACACACCCTGACCACAGCCTCGTGGGATTTCATCTTCTGCCAGGACTTTTCTAGTCAGCCCAGCCTGCCACTAAAACCCCCTTTGGTACAGACACC
Organism: Pelecanus crispus; assembly: GCF_030463565.1. Lineage (NCBI taxonomy): Eukaryota > Metazoa > Chordata > Aves > Pelecaniformes > Pelecanidae > Pelecanus > Pelecanus crispus. The sequence goes on from NC_134651.1 coordinate 43,956,366, forward strand.
TCCGTCCATCTCCCTTCAACAACAGCTCACGTCAATTCATATTACTCATGAACAGCAGAAGCAAACATGAATATGAACCCTCCGGAAAAGGCTTGCACGGTTCTTCAGCATGAGCAGGATTAATCACAGATAATAATTACCATACCAAGAGATAATACTTGCAGCAGATCAGCCTTGCCTCCCAGCTCCCAGGCAAACGGGACCTATCAAAACTAGGGGAAACAGCAGTTGCGGTGCATCCTAGCATGAACCCCCCCCACACCGTTTATTAAATCATCACTCACAATAAATCCAGATTTCATGATTTATCAGATCAGAAACACGGAACCAAGCCAGCAAACCCCCAGCCCTACGCAAGGCTCAGCATCCCTTTAGCCTTCTGCTCCCACTTGCAGCAGCTTGCAGCTACCACAGCTTCTGAGCAAGGGCCCGTTTTGTCTGCAGAGCACTAGCACCCTACCCAATGCAGCCAAATCCTCCTTGGGAGCCAGTAACAGGACCTGCAGGACACGTGCGACCAGCAGTGCAGTATTTTGCACCAGCACATTTTGGATGAGCCATGAAATTCCCAGCAGCGAATCTGGCTGCAGTGCAAGACAGGACCCCCGTGCAGGCGCGCCCATGCACCCACCGGGTAGCCGGGTGCTGTCGGCAGAGCCAAACCCGCAGTTCCCCTGCCAGCCCACGTGGAGTGTGCCGGCACAGGGCCGGCAAAGCAAAAGGCTCCGTCACCCCAGGTTCACCATGGAGGTGGCCACTACAAGCCTCCTCTTCTGCATGCCAAGGAAAGCTTGTTTAATTACTCTCCCAGCTTACGCAGCCGTGTGACAGCAATGTGCACCATTGGTTTATTGCCTCCATTAAGGCTCCAATAACTTAACAACAGATCAATAAACCATTATCACCCTCCAGCCTTGAAAATCCAGTCACCCCCAAATCCACCCAGCTCCGATAAGCTCACAGTTTCTCATCACTAAAGAGCAGAGGCAATTTGTTAAAAGAATCCGTGCTGTCAAAACACCCCTTCCTGCAGCAAGGGTAGAAGGGGCTCCCTCCCCTCCCCTCCCCATCCTGCCCCCCTCCCACGCCAGCACCCCCCACCTCTCCCAAAAGAGAGCAAGCCTCCCAAGATGACAGGCTCAGCCGCAGGTGAAGGCGTTCCTATGCACCCCTCCATGGGGCTGAATGCCGAGGACCCCCTTGCGAGGGCTTTCCTCTGCAGAACCCCATGCCCGCAAGAGAGCCCCTCCATCAGCCCGCCGGCACCGCTGCTGCGGGGCAGGCGGCGTTACCGAATCGCGCCCCAGCTCTGCCGCACAAGGCTGACACCCTCTCCCGATTGCCATAAGATAAAAATCAATATTGCTACTTTAGCTTTTAAACACCTGTATGGCGCTCACTTTAAGAGAGAATTTGCAATCTGAAGTGCTAACAATTTACTTTGCTAAAAAATTAATTCAGCAATTTTCCATAAATTATATGCGGCTCAATAATAAAAATACCATTTCTACATTTGGATGCTTTCCATTACTGCTCCTGTTCATCTTCAGAATAAAATAGCTTTTTAGAAACAATACTATCTAAAAGTATTTTCTGAAAAGTGATATTGAATTGATACATTAGAGAAGAAAGTTGGGCTCCTTTTGTAAGAATCATACATTTCATAATAGTCTTAACAAAGAAAGTTGTCTCCAAATGCAGTAATTTAGTCCTGAAAAAGTGACAAACAAATAATTCCAACTAAACTAGAGAAAGAAAAGAAGTGACTTTTAATTATATAATCTTTTTTGATGAATTTATTTCTGACAGTTTTATAGGCTGACAAGAGAAAGTATTTTATATGCAAAAAACATTATTCACTCTCAGCTGTTAAAGCATAAAAAATGTCAAATGATTTTAATACAGTTTTAAGTTTAATGTTTATTGTCAGAAAAAAGTCCACAGCAATTACCAAGTCACATGGCCCTTAATTCTTTGTGTTTCTGACAGCAAAAACAATAAAATACATTTTTGCCCAAACCTTTTACTGTACAGATTTATGAGGTTTAAAAGACAGATGTTTTTCTTATTTTGCCTTTAAGGAACTAAACTTCCAGCATGAGTGAATCACCCTTCTTAGCCTGAGCAAGTAATTATATACAGCTCTGCATCTACCCCTGAGCCGCCTAGCTGGGACTCCTGTACAGCTAAATACACTTCCCCTCCATAGGCGTCTAGATTAGAGCAGTCGTTTGTTGAAAGAAAAGCAGGTTCACTTCCCAGCAAGCAGCCCCACTTTTTTTCCCCAAAACCATGTTCTTCAACAGAATAAGGCAATTTAATTCACAGCAATTTTCCTCTGTCCCAAATTCTTTGGAAGTTCAAATATTTTTCAAGGAGACGGAGGACAACATTAAAATCTGTAACTTCTCTCATTTGCCAGTGGTGAGATTCTCTTCCATTTAACGGGCTGTGAAAGACGATCTCCGCAGCTTACTGCCCACGTATCTGGAACTCAAATGAGAGGCAAGGAAACTTGCATGCTCGTATGTGGGATTTTAGAAGCAGCTCCATGTTTTCTCATCCACAGCATTGTCAGAAACACCAATGTGTCACGCCGGCTGTGGTGACAGCCAGAGGTGCTGGGCAGAGAAGACTTTGCAGCCGAGGTACCACCAGCTGCTTTTACCATGCCCTGCCAGTCCCAGGAGGCTTGCTTTGCTTCGCCTATAGGAAAGCTTGCGCCCAAAAGGGCATACCGTGGCCTGTGAAGGCTGCGAAATGGTACATAACTAATGATTTTTAATATCAGAATAATGAAACCAAGCTGAGAAATATTAATCTTTTAAAAAATGTAAAGAACGAGGGCTCTGTTTCCATGGCAAACCACATCCTGCACATTATCTATCAATTGGGGATTACAGTGGCATGGTAAATAGAAGGGGTAAATACAGGAGAAAGGCACTGCTTTTCTGTCTGCAGAAATAAGCCGTGCTGCCAGTATAAAAGCATAAAGGTATTTTCCAGAGCAGACCGCAAACCTCATCAGAATAGCCAGGTTTCTGTCCACCCACCCCTGCCCCTTGGCTGGCCAAGCAGTGCCCCCAGCCCCAAGACCCCCCCCAAATTCTCCCCAGTCTGTTCAGGACCCAGCATCTCTGTGACAAACAGGTTGCTCTGCAACAGGGACTGGGTTATATTGGCATCACAGGGGCTTGCTTTACATCAGAGTTCTTCATGTCTTCATACTCTCACTAGCCAAGCAAAAAGCAAAAATCCCACTGAAAACCCTTCCAAACTTCCAGGAGTTTGCAAACCCCTGCTATAAATAGAGCCCTAATAGGAGGCTGTAATAGGATACAATTTATTTCCAGATCTGATGGGCTGACCTTCATCATCACTCGAGGCTCTACTTGTCATGAATTATGGGCAATTCACTCACTAGTGGAAATAAATTGTATTACCAGTGCTCAGCATTGTGTCCTCCGCACAAGGCACACAGATGGGCAGCAGCTCCTCACCAGCACTGCCGGGGACCAGCTTCCCACCACGTCGGTGCGAGACCTCCTTCAGGGAGCCACTCAGCTCATCGGACTGGACAGAAACAGCCACATTTAGAAGTCATTTCTGGCAGTGCTGTGCGGGGGTCCCAAGCCCCAGCTGCCGCAGCGGGTGTCCATCGCACCAGCCAGAGACCAGCCCCAGGCGCTGCCACCCTGCAGCATCACCAGCTGCCCCACGTGCTGCTGCTCACCTTGGCCAGCTCTGGCATGGGTCCACCATTCCGGTTTCAGAGGGGACTACCGGACATGATGGGGACCTGGTAGAGCAATTTGAGCCCTTCTCCTCCTGCTCTCATCTTTGCATTGATCAAAGGAGCCTGACCGCTACCGCAGCAACATCAGCCACCGACTCCTGCCTTGCTCCACCCCACCTCCAGGGCCCTCCACGCACATAATGAGATCAGGAATCATGAGAAAAGGGGTCATAGTGTTAATCAAGTGCAATTAAGACCATATAAACAAAACCACTTAACACCAAACAGAGCCATATAAGTGTTATGAGCAGAGGCTGGCATGGGAAGCTCAGCTGGCCCCGGGTAGCAGAGCCCTTGTGCCAGCCTGTCCCTCCCAACCACCCCCTCGCACTTCAGCATCTGCTTGTGTTGTCATACCCTGGTTAGTGCAGGAAAAACAGATGTACAGAGCACTTCAGAGAGCCTGGATGCTGTCACACCGTCTGTCCCAGGCCCTGCATGGCTCCCCGACCCCGCTGCATCTCCAGTAGCTAACACAGGTTTGACACCTTGCACAGGCATGGTGGTGGCAGTGGTGTCAGAGCAAACCTAACAGATGCATTTGGGCTTGCAATTAAGCTTGAGCCTACAGGCACCCAGCAGCCAGCCCCTGTGCTTCCAGCGGCTTGTTCAGCAGTGCCAAGTGGCTCCCAACAGCTCTGCTAGAAACGGTGGCAACCAGAACGTGGTCTGGGTGTCCGAAGGGCTTCATGGGCAGTGCTGTGATGCTGCATCAATCCCCAAGGGTGAGCAGTACAGAAAGGGCAAAGACAGGCCACTGCAGCATGTGGGCAAGAAACAGAGATAGCGGTGCTCCAGACAGCACTGCTCTGTGGAGCCACAGCCATCCAGGTGAACCGAGGCCAAAGAGCCAGACCGGAGAAACCTCAACTGTGAGATGCATGTGAACAAGCAGGAGAACAGTGTTTAAGAGCTGGCACAAGGATTTCTTATAAAATAAACCCTCTTCTTCCTTTTGCTCTTTAGCAAGCAAGTGCAGAACTCTGAACCAAAACAATTTGTGCAGAACACGGTCTGTGCCGTGCTGCACTAGGATGGGGAGAGCCACCAGGAGCCCCCCCAGCTCCCACCACCGCACCCCACGGCAAGGGGCTGCCCCAGAGGTGAGAGCTGCCTTCACGCAGTGCAGCGCCTGGCCCCTCTGCAGGCTGTCAGGCAGGCTGGGAGTTATTGCCAAGTTCTGTATTTATAATGTGCTTGCCCATGCATATACAATAAAGGGTTTCTCAAGCTACGTGGTGATGAGCCCCTGTGTAGCTCAGATTAGAGATGAGCTCATGGTTAGTATTACACAAGGAACACATCAGGCAGGAATTCATTATTTCATAGTAGAAAACGCATACCTGTAATTCTCCTTAAAAAAAATGAAAAAGCAGCTCAGGCTTACTAAAAAGCAGCACCACCCCTCTTTGCCATGAATATTCCCAGTCACTCTTTCTCCCAGCACAGCCTCATCCCTGCCTGCAGGAGCTCAAATGGTCAGCCTGCACCACAAAAATTCATTAAAGGCAACAGCCTGTATCACAGTTTATCAACAATTCATCAAGGCCCAGTCCAACAAGTGGCCAAACACAAGATAAATTATAATCCATGGCATCAAAGAATAAGCCATGCATTAGCACAGGAACCCCTGTGGCCCTGCCAGGGACACCGGAGTGCAGCAGAGCTCCCTCCCCGCCAAGACCCTTCCCGCAGCAGCTCAGCCCCTTCCACGTGCGTGCTGGGGCTGTCCCAGGGCAGGAGGACACAGGGAGAGCATGCCCACCTCTTGCAAGCTCTGCACATTAAGAACATTTTGAACTTTGAAGGCTTCAACTCCCATGGCTTGGCTTCCCACTGTCAATTTGTTATTGAGCTGGCAGCTTTATAATTAGCTGAGAGGAATTTGGTGTTCTGTTTCCTCTCGGATGCACACAGGTGAGCTCTCACAAGCGTCCCTTCCCTCACCAGCTAATGAACTTGGCTGCTCCCCCAGGACTGTGTCCCTTTTCCAGGTCTGAAGTTACTGCTGGGAATGGGGACCCCAAGTAACACTTCAGCACTCTCCAGCTACCCCAGCTTGTTCATGAATAAGCTGAGTGACAGAAGCATCTTCTGCTCCTCCTGATGGAGGCACAGAAAATCTCTGCAAGTCTGTGGTTCAGAGCTTCATCCCTGAGTCAGGAAGAATACCAGCGCTCCTCTGCTCCTTGAGTCAAGTGAGCTGGTGCTCAGATGACTGATGTGCTCCAGCTACTAAAGCCTAGGCAGTAAATCAAGAATTAGCCTACACAGAGTCTAAAAGGGAAAGGATTTATGAAAAGTCAAGCAGCAGGAAAAAACAAGTTTTGTTCTACAGTTTGGTCTCCACACACTGCAAGGAGGAGCAGGACTGTAGCAATGGAGGAGTTCAGAGACTGAACACTTTCCCTGTGAACAAATACAAGAAAGCTGAGTCTTTATCTTCCCTCAGCATAGGTAGAGTTTTATTTTTCTGGAAAGCTGCTCCAAACACAGATCTCAAAAAATACTAACTACATTCACCTTTCACAGTAACTTTTTTCTACAGTCTAGTTCAAGCTTAAATACTTTAGCATTTCATCAGAAGATTAATTGGTTTTTTTCCAGACTGTACAGAGAGCAGCAACAAAAAAATGTCATGTGCTAAGCACTATATAATTACTATACCCCCCCAGAAAAAAAATAAGCACATATAACCCAGAACATATTGCAGCTTTTCTGCATGACATACCAGTGCAGAGCAGCCTCCAGCACAGCCTGGCCCCAGCCTCACCCAGCAAATAAGGGGCCCGCTGAGCCCCACATTTATAGCAGCCTGGTCCCCGCCGCCCCCACATCAGGGTGGGGCCTCTGGGATAAGAGGCCCCAGGACACACTCACCTGGGGCTGTTTGTGAGCATCTCCCACCTTTGGGTGGGGCAATGGTTGTGGGCTTGGTGCTGTTGGGCTGCTCACTTTGGGGTCCTGCCAGCTCCTGCTAGTACTTGCAGCACTGGAAGAAGGTAGGCTGGAAATTAGCTTTTTAAGTGCTTTATGCTCTTGTTGTTAAGCCACTTTTCCTAATTATAAAGCTTTCTGGGTATGGAGGTACTGCTATGAAGCAGGTATAGGATGCTTTCTGGTAAATAGAGGCTTAAATAGTAAATAATACTGTTTTTTCTGTTTAGTAGTTATCCAGCATGGGTTTCATCTTGCCCTGCAGCAGTGTAGCCTGCAAGACATCAAGTCTTCTCCTAGCTATGGCTTTGAGGAGCTTGCAGGTACCCCAAGTAAAAGGGGGTGCCTGGCGTACCATGCCAAGGGGGGCAGGTTCTCCTGAGCCTGCAGCTCCCCTCCAGCCCCTGAGCAGCCAAGCCATGCCCTGAGAGAGATGTGGGGAGCCCTTTATGGGGCTTGTTCTGGTTTTGTGTCAAGGAGAATGAGGGGTCTCTGAGCTCCTTTCCCAGCTGGCTGAAATAACCCCTTTCTGTAGCTCTTCCCCTGCCAGTGGGTAACTGGCTTTATGACACCCAGGCAATTTTCTAGAAAAAAGGCTGTTCCTGTGGGAAGGCACGTGGGAGTCCCAGTGGCCAAGCAAAAGGCTCTGAGAACGCCCAGGTGCCCACCTTGCAGTCCGGGGGGGGCACAAAGGAGCATTGCAGACAGGTGCATTTCCTTTTTGTGCAGAACGTGTTCCATGTTTTCCCTGTAACTGGTCTGGACATGCTGTGTGACCGGTCCCCCCAGTCCCACTCCAAACAGGCAAATGCCCCAGGTCCTTGTTGCAAAGATCTCCCTTTGTTTGAAATAATTTAATTTTAATTAGAGCAAAAAGAACAGTTTATTTTTAATAATAGATTATTATTGTTTGTAAGACAAAAATGTGTCACTGTTCTTAATTATTTTTGCAGAAAGCTTCTTACCCAATATGTGTTTTTCAAACAGTAAGATACTACAAGGGTATTTTTCCTGTTTTCCTAGCTGCAGATGCATAGCGAATCCTAATTAAAACCTTTAAGTCTTATTCCATTTACAAGGAGGAGTGTATCATTTTTCTTTTAGCTTTTTTTAATACAGGGTCTCAATGCCCATTACAAAAATTCCAATGCATCTTTGAAGTTAGCAGCTAATTATATTTCTCCAAGTTATATATCTGGAGTTCTAGATGTGGGAAAGGCAATTACTTTTTTTCTCATTTAGCATAACAATCTCCAAAGCTTTATTGGAGCTCCAGTGAGTCATGCTATAGATCAGAGCCCAGGCTGGAGAGAGGAGGAATTTGGGGGGAAGGCAGGATGCTTAGTCAGCTCTTCTGGGCTCCTTCCCTTGTTAGTATGCTGTCCCCACCAGGACACTCTCTAATTGTTTGTTGAATGACCGTGGTGCTTTTTGCCTCAATAACTTTGCTTGGTAGGTCATTCAACACATTTATTATGGGGCACCTGCTAGTGCTGCTGTAGCGAAGGGTCTGTCAGCATTTTACAGGAGTTTATAACTTGGCTGTAAATGTTTGTGTGGAGCTGAAAATTGTTGCATGATTCCTCCCAGGCAGAAACCGGCTGGTTCAGCCCATTTGTTACTGTGTCGCTTTCCCAGGTGCTGTTGGCGGTGCTGCAAAGAGTGAAGCTGCTCCGCGGTGTGGGGAGCACTGTCCCGGTGTCAGCATCCCCGTGACCCACTCATGGCCGGGCTGTGGGGATGCCTGGCTGGGGCTTGCCCTGTGGTCTGTAAGGAGAAAGCCACCCTGGTTGTCTGCAGCTCTTGGGCTGCTGCCGTGGCTGCAGGTGGTTTGGTGGTGCTGGTGGGCAGGAGGGCTCTGCCCCAGCTTGGCAGAAGCAGGGAGGATGAGCTCTGGGAAACCACGCTGCTCCGAAGCCCCATGCAGCTGCCCGCGGTGCCGGGGCACAGGTTGGCGAAAGCCCCACGGGGTGAGCAGCAGCGATGGCTGGGGTGCCTGGTCCTGTGGAGAGCCCGATGAGCTGCTGGCTGTGCAAGCCTTGACCTTTGTCAGCTGAATTGTTACAAGCTTCACTTTAACACTCCTCGGCTATGCTTTTTTAAAAGATCTATTAGAATCATAGAATCCTCTAGTGGTTTGGGTTGGAAGGGACCTTGAAGATCATCTAGTTATATACTGCCCATGACGCCGTATGGTATGGAATGGCCCTTGGGGCAGTTGGGATCAACTCTTCTGGCTGTGCCCCCTCCCAATTTCTTGTGCACCTGGCAGAGCATGGGAAGCTGAAAAGTCCTTGCCTGGCATAAGCAGGACTTAGCAGCAACTAAACCATCAGTGTGTTATCAGCATTCTTCTCCTACTAAATCTAAAACACAGCGCTGTGCCTGCTACTGGGAAGAAAATTAATTCTATCCCAGCTGAAACCAGGACAACACCCAATGATGAGAAATTCACAGCTTCTCTGGGCAACCTGTTCCAGTGCCTCACACCCTCAAAGTGAAGAATTTCTTCCTGAAGTCTAATCTAAACCTACCCTCTTTCAGATTAAAGCCATTACCCCTCATCCTATCACTGAATGCCCTTGTAAAAAGTCCCTCTCCAGCTTTCTTGTAGGCTGCCTTCAGGAACTGGAAGGTCTCCCCAGAGCCTTCTCTTCTCCAGGCTGAAAAAAACCCTGCTTGGAGCATCTTGCCTCTTCTAAAAAAATGAACTTAAAAATGCTTCCAGAAATGGGTTTGAAATTTGTGCATCAGCCCAGAGAGGTATGTGTTTGGCCAAGCTGTGGTACCCTGATGGTCATGGGCATGATAAATAGTTTTATAGGTTTTCTCATCAAGACTGCACTTGTAATAATGTGAAGGAAAAAAGAAATGTCTAGCACATGCTGGAACGGGGGGAGAGGCCAAAGCCAATTCCCAGCTGCCTTACAGCTCAGCCCCATATTTCTGCCCCTAGGAGGAGTAACTAAGGAGATGGGTACCTTTGCACTAACCCGCACCAGGAGACAGCATGTTTACCCTCTCTGGTATCTGATTTATTCCCTCTACTTCTGCATGTGTTTTATTGTTGGGGCTGTCCCAGACCACTGCCTGTTTTTTCCAGAGTTGTCTGCTGACACTGAGTGCAGAGCACTGACACCAGGGATGAGTTCCTGGAAGTGTTTTTTTGGAAGCAAAGGGATGGAAAAGGATTCAAATGGAAGGAGCCCAAAATTGGTCCAGGCAGCTCTGTTGGCATGAGGATCTCTCTACAGTTTAATTTCCTGCAAATCTCTCGCCCTCTTGCTAACTGAAGAAATGCTGGTGGCTTCAGGACCAGGAGCCCAGCTTTTCCCTGCCTGGGGGCACGGGGCCGCAGCTCCCCAGTGCATGCCGCTGCTGCATGGCTGCTCTGGTGGGACCTGTGGTGCTGGAGCCCCTCTACGGTGCTGTGGGTGCAGGGCCAGGTGTCTGCTGGGACCTCGCCGCCCTTGGCTCTTTTGCTGCTGGGCTGAAAGCGCTCCTAGAGCCCCGGGCTCCTGCACGCTGCTTTGTGTGCTTAGCCCAGACTGCCGGCTGCGCAGTGATGGGTAAATGTCACCCTCCAACACCCTGTGTCAGGCAGAGCTGTCTCTGCCTGATGACCATGATGACCGAGCCCTGCTCTAGAAAATGAGAACAGGGCAGCCCCTTCCCTGCTGTTGCCCCAGCCCCGGGGTCTGTGCCTGCTGCCCCCAGCCCCATGGAGCAGCTGGAGCCGCTGGGTCGGAGCTGTTGGTGCATGCAGGGCCATGGCACAGGGACACTTTGCTGCTGGGGAACCTGTGAGAAATTAAATTCTCCACTTGGCTGGTCCGGGTGACTTGGCTTTGCTCTGCCGACTTGTTCGTTCATTATTTTTTTGGCCAATAACTGACTGCAGGCTTGTCTTGTCTGTTTAATACCAGCACAGCGGCTCCAGGAGAGGCACAGGCTTGTCGGTCTCGGCAAGAGCGCACTGTATTACTCTCCCCACTTCATTTACTTTGTGGACAGGAGGGGAAAAGCCTCAAGGCACTGCTGAGCCTGCCAGTCGAGATGTGGGTTTTCTCTGCAGGGTGGGTGCAGCACCCCCAGCACAGCCCTGCGTGGGGCGTGCGGGGAGACCTGCATGTGTTTTGTCCAGGGGAGGCCTGAGCTTGGATGGGGCCAGGCAAGCTGAGGACAGTAATTAAGATTAATCTTCCACTCACACCTCTTGGAGCATGCCAAGGAGATCTCCAGGCAGCCTCGCAGCCAGGTTTGCGATGGACTTGGCTGTTCTTGCTCTCTGGAGAGCCTGGCGTGGCAGCACCTGCAGCTGCAGGTCACCAGCAGGAGATGGCCACAGGGGCTGTGCCCTGCTCCCCACTGCGTGGTGGGTGTCGTGCCCTGCTCCCCACTGCATGGTGGGTGTCAAGCCTGGGGTGCTCCCTCGGCCCCAGAGGGACTGCATGAGGATGCCTGAGCCATGGTTTGGTTTGCCAGCTGCATCTTCAGCATCACTCTCCGTGCCAGAGACATCGCTTTGCTCTCGGAGCAGGCTTGAACGATGGCCAGCCGGGCTCTCCAGCAGAAGGGTTTGAAGCAGTTATGCGGTGTTGGGGCCCCAGCTTGCACCCAAAGCCTCTCCATGCTCAGCTCTGCTCCTCTGCAGCACGACTCCATGGCATGGGCCTGCCTCATCCTTGTAGCATCCAGCACATGCTGCAACACCTTCCTGCCCATGCTCATGGGGACATGCAGGCAGGAGGAACCTAGTTTAAAGACCCTAATTAAGCTGGTGGCATGGGGAACAGCGCTCGTCTGGTGGCACTGTTAATGTCCTGGCACTCTGCAGCTGCCAGCCCCCATCTCATGCAGGGCACCCATTGCTTTGTCACTCATGAGCCAGAAGACCCTGGCAAGTGCTGGGCTTGGGGGTGTATTTTCTCTCTGGACAGAAGAGGTGTTATTTCTAAAGCACCTTCTCCCTGTACGTGTACCTTTCTATGTAGACTAACTCTGGAGAGTGTGAGGGTCCAGAAACTGATCTGCTGTGGGGTTGGAGCCCCGCACCCAGGCAGACCTGGCAGCTCTTGTCCCAGGTGTTTTTGCAGCTGGGAGTGAAGCAGGGGGGTCAGTTTGGTCCTGTGTGGTGGGACTTTGCCCGGAAGACAAGATGCCTGTACTTGGCCACACAGCCACTGTAGTTGGGCCTTCAGAGCAATGCTTAGCAAACATAGGTTTTTCTTTAATTAAGAGCAAGCAGGGAATTTAAATATTGGGTTTTCTCCATCCTCCTCTCCATCCTGATAAATTAACGTCCTCCTTGCTCAGGAGGACAGGCGAATTCTCCAGATCAATGATCTTACTGACGCCTGGCCTCCCCTCCTTTGGAGGCAGAAAGGAAGGAAGTGCGTCAGCCCCTGCACCTGCTGCTGCCTTTGGGGCAGCGAGTGGTGGCTGCGGGTAATGATGATGAATGGCATGATTAATGCTGAAACTTGGACCTAAAGCTGGAGTTTTAGACCCTATTCATGGAATAATCCAGCTCCTGCTGTGCTATTTGGTGGCACTTACGGTGTGGCCAAAAGCGCTGGGGTGCTCCAGGCAGACCCCCTGGCAGACAGACACCCCGACTCACGCCCGTGCTTGGGGACCAAAGGGCTCCCGTTCCGTGGCCGGCTGGGGTCACAGCTGCCCAGCGGGGAGGCGGTGGCTGTGCCGAGGAGTGCCAGCATCCTGGGATGGCCACCACCGGCGGTGTGGGGCACCCGTGGGTGGGATGTCCCGGAGCAGACACTGCTGGACAGCGGCTTTTCTCTCTCTGAGCCCTGGGCAGGAGGGACCCCTGGGCGGGCTGCCCTTGCCAGCCAGCTCGCGGAGCCCTGGCATGGGGTTTTAATTACCAGGGGAAGCAGGGGACAGTGCGGGGCTGCCTCTGTGCAGGTGTCATCCGCCGCTGCTCAGAGCAGCTCCAGCACCACGGGCTTGTGTTGCTCCTGCCGACCACGGGAGGGTCAGTAATTTTATTTTGCACTAGCACTAATCATCAAGAGCAGTATTAGCTAAACTGCATCCAGCAAAACACTGTTTTGGAACAGCGTGTGATAATGGCAGGGTCTGGAAAAAATCGATTTAAGCACGAGGGAGCTGGCGTGGCTGTGTGCTGCTCCAGCGGGAGCACGCAGAGGGGCCAGCACCGGGCTGGTGCGGGCTGCTCTCCTGCCTGCAGCCACGCTCCCAGGACACCCACGCCTCCAGGCGCAGTGAGCCCCGTGTCCTGCTCCCCGTCATCGTCCAGACCCTCTGGGCACCTCGGGCTGTTCGTGAGTGTGGTTGTGCCTCAATACAAGGTATTGGGCAACGCCTGCTCCTGCGGGTTCCTGGCAGGCGCCTGACTTGCCAGTGGTGGTCAGAGATAGCTCGAGACCTGCTCGTCCCTCGGGACGTGGGGTGCCCTGCAGGGACGGGGTTCCTTGGCCGGCACCCGCCTGGCTTGGGGCTCCGCGGGCGTCTCGGTCACCTCGCGGGGCACGAGCGTCTGTGCCGGCGCCGGGAGCCAGCAGCCTCCAGCGCCTCTCACCAAGGCTCTGGGGTCTCTGCCCTCCTGACCCAGCTGAGTGGGAGTTTGTGCCGGACTCACTTTTGGGTGTAAAACCTCTTCTGAAGGAACAGTATCTGGTAAAACCCGCCTTAATTCAAACGTGTACCATTGCACAGCAATTCTCTTCCGCATCCCATGGCTAAGGAAAGAAGCCAACAGAAGATAAGCCTCTGACTTTTTAATTTTTGAGCATTTAAAACAAACTAGTATATTTATAAATATCTCTGAAATCACTAGATAGATGTAATACCTGCAGCTCTGCCCGAACAATGCTGGCCCTTATCTGTAGTTTTTGCTTTTCGAAACTCCTTCTTTAAATGTATTTTTATACAGCAGTGTTGACCTTTTCCGCCAGCCCCTGTGGAGTGAGGTTGTATCTTGTGTAAAAGTCATATCAAATGGGCCACAAAAAATCACTCTTGCCTGATTAAAATGAATAGTCTAGACGACGTGTGCGTTTTCCTTCTGTGTCGTTAGCTTTGTGTGAGAGCTTGCAGCAATCAGGGCTTTTATGGGAGAAATACAGCTACAGGTACTGCTAGCTGCCTTAACGGATACTAATTACAATCCTTGTAAGGATTGATTTGCAAAGAAAATTTCTATTGCCTCAAGGACAAACGTTTGTGCAAATCATATTATTGTGTATGGAGAAATTGGTAACACTTTATGAAATGGTTCATTTATAAATACTTTACTATTTATTAAATTAAATGGTATTATAACAATCCTTTTGCTAAGTTAAAATATAGTATATAATAAAATATAGTAAGTGTTCTGTTTTTGCATTATTTCTGTGCTATAAAGCAGGCTATTAGATCTTGGTTGCCGTCACCTGTTAAGACTATTGTTGGTGCATTTTGTAACATGCTGTGTCTTAGACATCTGAGGCACCCACGCCACGCCGAAGGATATCAGAAAGGCAGCTCATTTCAGCACCTCCTCTCCCCTTTCTTGATTTGGACCTGAAATTCTAGAACAGAATAATTTTGAAGCTGCCTGTTTTCTGGAGCATGGGTTTGACTGTGGCAAATAACACAAACCTTGTCTGTGATTGTATGCTTGGCTTCTTAAGCGAAGGTGGCGTGAACCAAGGCCCCGTAGGAAGCAGGGATGAATGCTTTGGGGACCAGGATCAGCTGCTTTTGTAATGCACGGAGCAAGGCTTCCCCAGCCAGGAGCACGTGTGCTCGCAGGAAGCACGTTTGGATTTGTCTTGGTGAGCCGCAGCAAGGCGACGTGTGCTGGCCCCAGCAGCAGAAGTGATCCCTGCGGTGCCTTGGCTTGTCCAGCACAGCTCAGATAAACGGGGGGTGCCCAGCCCTCACCGGTGGGACCAGCGGGTCCCGAACCCACCTGGCAGGAGATCTGGTTGCTGCCTAGAGGACGATGAGACTGGTTCTGGTTTGGTACTTCCTTCATCCCTGGATTTGACCCTCTCCAGAGAGGAGCTGGAAGAGACCTGCAGGTGGGAAGCATCTGGTGTCATCTCCTAACCCTTGGGCTGGTTTGGGTGGTGTTGCTGTGTACAACCCAACCGTATTCAAAGGTGCGGGGGCTTTGCTCCACTCCTGGTTTAGGCCTTCAAGACCCGGTGGGTCAGCAGCTGCTTTCCCACTTTCCTATAGGAACACTGTTTGTATTCCCATGGTGACTGGCTCTGTGTCCAGACTCACCACTGTCCACCTGACCAGGCTTCCAACATGGAAATCGCCCAGTTGTTCCATTCCCATTGTATATTTCACCTGGAGAAATTAGAAGAGGAAGCAGCGTCGCTTGCGTACGAGGTGCGTGAGGCGGCTGTGCTCGCCCTGTGCTGTGCACTGCAGCCCGGGGAGATAAGCAAGAGCAGTGGTCACATCTATCGGTAATCGAACACGTGTTGGTCCTGCACACCAATGGCGCTGCGCCAGCGCTCCCAGGCTGACCAGCTTCATTCCTACTTTGAGAAGTTGTTGACCTTGCCTTCTAAAATTCTTGTCCACTCTGGAAAACAAGCGGACAAGACATCTTTACTGAGCTAGAAATTTCTCTTGAATGTACCCTCTTTAATTTATGTTCCCTCTCACTTCATTGCCTGCAGCAAAACCCATTAATGGTGGCAGTTTGTGACACAACTGAAGGCTTCTCTAATGGGCAGCTCTCCCGCAATTCCACCGCGCTCTGGCTTTGGAGGAATTTGCTGGCGTTGTGGTGCTCAGCTTCCCCCCCTCCATCTCCCAGGCTCCAGAGACTAATCCTTCCTGCGGCTGGTTTTGCTGCTGCTATGGCAATATTTTCTCCCCCATAGTGGTAATCATGCAATGGTCTCCGAGAACAGCAGGAGAAGCGGTGCCTGTTAGATGCATAAAAGGTAAGATGAACTACATGTCATAAAACTTTTAAAAGTTCCTTTTTTGTGTTTGTGCGGGGGTTATTTTATATGGCTTTTGATATGAAGCTAAAATTGCACATCAAAAAGGATAATGCATCTTTAAGCTGTTACAATGACTTCTAAATTTTTCATTTAATGTCAGTGAGGAAAAAACCCCCTCAGTTGGCTGAGTTACGTTGGTGAGATGGCTGTTTCATTCCATAAAGTGTCTGCAGTGGATTTGAACAGTAGGAAATCCAAGGGTGATAAATAGCTATTTCTAAGTAAATTTCATGCAATTGCCCTTTGGTTAAAGTCTTTCCTCTCAGCACTTTCCTGTGCACATAGCCCAACTAATAATATTCAGGAGCAAGTGCTTTCCAGTGTGACAACTGATTGCACTTTGAAGCAGTAAATGGCTGATTTCATAATTGGTATAATTTTTCACAAGTACCTGAATGTCATATACAGAAAGAATAAGCAACCTGGACTTAATATGGGAGCTTTTTCAATTCTCCTAAAAATCAATAATGTATTAAACCCCTCTAACTGATTAAAATAATGTGAACCCTGAGTAGGTTTTGTGAGGAAGGCAGGTTTCTTCAAGGGTGGCAGATTTATGGCAAAAGGGTTAATACATGGGGAGAATGGGGATATGTTACAGATGGAGTCCGTTTTCCTAATTAAACTTTTATCAAGATTTTCCCGGTTTGAATTGTTTCACTTAGTGCGATGGGAAAGAGCATTTCCTTTAGTGTTCAGGGCAGCACTTGCAGCGCTCGTGTGCGATGCCGAGAGCACTGTCCTCGCAGAAAAGATTGTGATTAGAAGAAGAAATACAGTATCCTTCCCAAAAATGACATGCCGGCTCGGGAGCATCCCTCTGCCCGGTGAGAGGAGAAGGCGCAGGGCAGTTTTTCAGAGGTGAGCGTCGCAGGTGCTGGTGCGGTCTCTGTACAGACCAGAGCCCAGGACGCGGGGCCGGCTCTGGCCTGGGGACCAGGAGTTACCCTGCTGTGCAGGGGCAACTGTTTGCCCAGGGGCCTCTTTGCGTGGAAAAGTTCAATTAGTGTCACAGTGACGTGAATGTTATTAACAGGGTTACAAAAGAAAGAGCTGCTCTGCCGGGAGATAAGCAGAAGGTTATTCCCCCCCCCCCCCAGGATTTTAAGATTTCTTGAAATCCTTTAAGACCATTGTGGAAAAATGTTTGATTGTGGAAAAATGATCTATTGAGAAAATATTTGTAGAGGTGAAGCAAAGATGCAGTCCGACAGCAGAGGCGTGCCGGTGGCAGGAGCACAGGCGGGAGGAGCGTGCAGAGGGCAGGTGAGGGGTGCGGGCACCCGGGTGGGCGTTTCGGAGGTACAGCAGCACCCACCGCCCTGCGCTGGCAGTGCCGCCCGTGGCCAGCATCGGGGGGGTCGGAGCAGTGGGATGCACATAAATGCCTCAGGAAGGAAGATTATGAAAAAAGACCACTTGTGTCAAAGCCTGGGCAAGCTGCTGCAGCCCCTGGTTCCGCGTTAGTCCCCAGCACCGTGCCCCCTCTCCCTGCGGGGGACGCGTCCCCGCATGCCCCCGCGCTGGGCAGCCGGCTGGGAGCGCGCGTCGCTGCCAGAGCTGACCCCGTCGCTGCCCCTCCCCGGGAAGGGCGCTCTCCTTCCCAGGGCGGTCACACGCAGGTGAATTGAGGAATCTATTCAAACTTCACTTCTCAAGATCGAGATCAGACATCTTAAGCTCTGTATTATTCACGTTTGTCTATTGTTTCTAACTCATTTCCTATTTTCCAGCTGAGGGACTCTGCCAGAAGCACTCTTTGCCAGAGATTAAAACAATTTAGGAGGCAGACACCCAATTCCTCTCTTTGGATAGTAGGCAAATTGGATATCTGTGAGAAGCAAGCAAATTTTATTATCAACACATAGTTTGCTACTTAACTATCCTTAAGAATCCCCCAGTATTTACAGGCTCTTGCTACTTGCCCTGAGCCAAAAGGAAACCGTGGCGTGCGCCCTGCAGCGGTCCTCTGGCCGGTGCCACGTTCAGCCCTGAGCCGGCTGCCCGGCACCCCCACGGGACCGCCAGCAGGGCAGCGTGGGGAGCAGGTATTTAACGGGAGCAAAGATGCTGGAAAACAAATGTACCTGGTGCAGGAGGAAGAGCCCGAGGCGCTCCCGTGCATGGGTGCGGTGCTCCCCGTGGTGGGCAGCAACCCCGGCGAGCTCCCGGCGAGCTCTGGCCCCGCGTGCGTGGCGCGGGAGCCGACGGGGAAGGTGCTCGCGGCGGGGCTCAGCCTCTGCCCGGGCCGGCGCGGGGATGGGGACGGCTGGACCCGGGGCCGTTCGGGTCAGGTAGCCACGTGCACCGATGCGGTTTGCATACCGCAGCTGGCATTGCCGTTACCAAACACCAACTATTAAAATGCGAGCAGGATTGGGAAGAAAGGGGAGAGAAGGACTCGAATACCGCAGGCCAGAGGGCAGCCACGGCGCCTTCGAGGCCGCTCCGCTCTGTTTAAACCTGGCCCGTTCGTGCCCACCAGCTTTTTTGCTCCGAGTCTGTCGGCGGCGTTGCACGGCCGCTCTGCGGCACGTGCTCTGTGCATCTCCGCCGATGTTTGTAATGAGGCCAAGGGACATGTGAAATAGCGTTTATGTCATTAGCTGCGGCTCTCATTGATTTGTATCAAAATAGCTGTTTTAAATGTAATTACCACTAATTTGTGAAAATGCGCCATTAGATATGTAAATTCATTGGCTAATGGAGGCACGTGGCGGATTACAGTGAACGGGATGACGTGGGATAACGAAATCGGAACCATTTCTCAGCTCGCTAAGCAGGTTCCCGGGGCTGGGTTTCGGGATCTGGACACGCTGGGGGTCTCCCAGGCTCCTTTCCCCCGGCCCTTCCTGCAGGGTGTAGGCCACGTGGGACCGAGAGCTTTCTTCCCAAGCAAAGGTGCCCGTCTGCATTTCCCAGTGTGTTAGGGGTGGTGTGGGAAATTCTGCAGGAGTCCGGGAAGACAAAGGGGATGGCTCTTAAAATTATAGAAGGATCAAAAAAAAAATCATGGAATCATTCATCAGGATTGCTGTAGTTCTTGACCACATAGTCAATGATTTATTTAATCTTAATATATTCCATAAAGAGTCCCCATATTTCCATAAATATGTCATATGTACCTAATACATAGTAATGAACCTGCTCCAAGGGTAAATAAATAAGATCTAAGCTCAGCAAGCCAATGTTTATCAAAGGGAGATATACAGATATCGAGTCCTTCAAAGTACCATTCTTCACAGCAATCACAACCGAGTTAGGCAATTTATAACATGTCAAGTCAATTAGAAATCCCACTGGGCTCAGCGTGAGCCCGAGCGTGGAGCGGGGCGGCTCTGACGAAGCCGCTACGTCGGTGCGCGTACGCAAGCAGGTGTGAGCACGTTGGCGCGCGGCTGCGGCGCAGATGGGCACGATGCGGCGCTTCAGACCCTGCGGGGCGGCACCGCCGGCGCTGCTCCTCCGCAGGCACCGCAGAGTACCGGGGAATTTTCTCTTAAAGACGGTTCCGCTTACGTAGCTGTTTTCATGCAGGTGTTTCGTAAGGGGAGCTTTCAGGTTTCATATAGAGAAGGATTTGCTAATTTTTGATTTGAGAATGGTTTATTCTGAAAAATTGAAATAGTCCCAGTAAAATCCTGTTTGAAACTGTTTTAATTTTGCTTATTCCATTATTTCTTGGAATTATATGTAGCAGCACATAACATGACCTAATATACTAGTCTAAATATTTTTATACAAACACATTGAAAATACCTAAAACTGTGATTGCAAAGGGAAGTAGCTAATTTGTTTATAGGTTGCACCTTTTATATCTTATTTTCTAGAGCAAAGTATTTCCTATCTGTGGTGTAATTAGTTTGACAAAGTCAATAATAATAGAATATTCTCATTATGTCAATATGACATGTAATATTATGCACTTCTACTACTATTATGCATATTATGACATGATATGACAGGTCACATTATGCGCTACTACTGATGTCATAAAATAATGTAAAAGTAATGAAAACAAATTTTAAAATGAAAAATTTTAAAATGAATTAATGACATTCCCCAAGAGAAATTCCCAAGCAAATCTTTTTCATTTTCATTTTTAAAAAGTTTGTTTCATTTTCACCTGGAAGGCAAACAGCTTCTGAAAAGTTAACATTTCCCATGGGGATGGAGCCCTGGGTTTTGCTCAGCTCACAAACCCACAGCTCGCTCCTCAGTGTCGAGCTTGCTCACGATCCACGTGCGCGTCTCGGCATCCATGAGCCCGGCACGCAGCGGCACGTCCGTGCTTCTGCACGTGCACCGCGTTCGCGTGCGACGCTCTGGGCTCCCACAGGCAGGAGGGCTGGGTGATGTGTGCTAACACGTCGGTGTTGTGGGACAGCAGCCCCAGCGGGTCATTTTGAGCAGGAAAACGTCAGTCCTGCTCGTCCCAATGCAACAGATGTGAAAAATATTCACAGTGTGTTAAAAGCACAATGAAAAAAAAATTCGAATTTTTTTCTTTATGAATTAAAGCATCTCATCCTTTCAGTTGCAGGGGCTGGGGTGTTAGAGGAGAAGCAGGTGCATGGTCCCCCTCTCTTTGGGGGTGCCATACGCTGCTCTCGGGGGGCTTCTGCCTGCTGCTGCCCAGCTCTGCTGCTGCCTGCTCCGGGCGTTCACAGAGGAGGTGGGTTACTCCACTCTTCCCCAGGCAAAACATTTAATTCTTCACCCTCTGCTTTGCTGCTTGCTCGTTGCTTTGCTCACCCACAACATTCATGTTTTGTGTTGGCTTTTAAAACTTCTCAGGAGGAGCACTTGGAGACCACAGAAAACCCTGGAGAACGGGGACGTGTCCTGGCAAATGAGGCGACGCTGGTGATGAAGATGCTGCCTGACACCCAGACTGGCACGTGTTTTACTTGTGAGCTTCTCCTGTGAAGTATACAGTGTGCTGATCCTAATTTATATGCATTTTTACAGGGATACAATGATAATCCTCAGTTCCCAGAGACACAGAACAGTTTGGAAAACATTTATAACAGGTAGCTGGTGAGCTGGATGCTTACAAGCCTGACTGTCCTGTGCTCGTGTCCGATGTAGCTGCAAAGGTGTAGATTCCCTGTGCAAATCATTAAGAAAAAATGGCACTTGCTGGCAGGCAGGTAGGAGTTTCAGTGGCCTGGAGACTAAAGCAGGAATCAAACATGGGCACCAGGGACCATAGACTGCGCTCGATGTTCTCCTGCCTGTGAACCAGTCAGATAACACAACGGCTGGGATTCGGATTCATTTTTAATGAAATACTTTTTGCAACAATCCTACAGCAGCCCCAAATGGTGGCAGATAAGAGGACTGCCAGGTGGAAGATCTCCTCCTGCTTCAGCTGCTTCGTGAGCTCCTCTGCAAGGGGAGCCCGCAGCGACGGCCGTGAGGCGCAGCGGCGCGGGGAGGGAGGGATGCTGGCGGGAGGGGGCGAGGGCCGGCGGCCGCGGAGGAGCGGCGTCGGTGCTGGCGAGTGGCATGGGGATAAGGCTGACGAAGGGAGGACGGGGGAGTGTGGGTGCGGCGGGGACCCCCTGACCCCACGAGTGCCGGAGGATGGGGCAGCCCGACACCTCTAGCCCTTGGGCTGCCGCGGTTGTGCGCCCGGGCTGGCGGAGGCTGAGAGGGTGCTTTTGGCACCCCGCCTTAAAAAAAGAAGAGCAACCCTGCCCTGGGTTTGGCTGCCGCCTCCTCCCAGGCGCCGTGCAGGACACATGCCCGGGAGGGCAGCGGGAGCCGGGATGGCTGGCCTGCGGGACTCTCCAGTGCCGCTTCTCTGGGACATGGGAGTGTCAGCCCTGCTGCCCGCCAGCCGCTTCTGTCACCGCGCGGCAGACATGCAGCTGCCGTGGCGTGGTCGTGCTCCTGGCTCGCTCGGGCACTGGACGCGCTTGGCTCAGGCCAGCCTCGCTGCACGCTGCTGGCATGGCACGGGCTGCGGCGCTGCCAGCTGCACCGCGTGCTCCAGCAAGTTCATGCATCTTTGTGACAGCTGGATGCCGGGGACCGGCGCCTCAACCTTCCTCCTGGCCCTGCGGCCGTCGGAGGGATCGCTGCCCAATCCCCCCTACCCCGTGGCCTGGCACAGATCTAGGTCTGGAGCCCCTTTCCCAGGGGTCTCCAGCCTGCGGGTCCCTGTGGCGATGCCAGCCAAGCATGGTGCCCATGCTTTGCCATCCCTGGCCAATGGAGCCGGCAGAGGGGCTGGACCCTGGCCGGAGTCTCCTCCTGACCTGAATTTCCAGCCAGCATGGGACCTGCTGCCCAAAGCCTCCTCCCCTGGGCACTCGGAGCCCCCCATGTGCTCCTGATCCCCTGTGACTGAGCCCCAATCTCGCTGTGGGACATTTGCCACCTCACCTTGCAGCGAAAGTCACACTGCAGCGTTGTCCCTTCATCCTCATGTCCCAGCAGCACCGCTCCTGCCTTTGCAAGCGGTGTGGTTGCTGCATGAGGTGCATCATGCATGTCATTTGTTGAGGTTCCTCTCTGCTGCCATCGCTCCTCCTCTGAAGCCACCATGGGACCATGCAGGTGACAGCGTGCTGCTGCTCTGGGGGTGAATCCGTGCCTCTGATGAGAGCTGCCTCTGCTCGTGTCCCAGCTCCCTGCACTGGTGCCAACGCCGCTGCTCCTCCTGCAGAGCCTGCACCAGCCCACCGCCACCCGGGGTGGGTCAGCTGCACCCCCATGGCCACGGTACCCCACTTACAGTGGGGCTGGCTCTGCTTTGGAGTTCTCATGGGGTGGGGGAGAGGCTCTGGGTCTCCAGGGCTTGTGCGAGGGGACGGGACCCCGCGGGCTGGTCCGCGCCTGGCTGCAGTGGCGGTGGTGGGAGAGCCAGGACCTGCCTTGCTGGGGGCTCTGTCCTCAGTGCGTGGGATGGGCAACGCTGCTGGCAACTCTTCCCAGGCACGAGAGGCCCTGGTGATACGAGAAAGGTCATTCAGGGACCTCGACAGCGTCGTCCTCAAATGGAAATGTCATTTTTTATTATTCAGGGCTGATAGAGTGCTCAGAATAAAGGCAGCTGATGGCTGGGAGAGCTTCGGCTGGGACAGCCTCCGGCCTCTGCTCCCAGTCCTTTCCTGCACGCGACGTGGCACGGAGCCCCTCAGCTGCCATCCTCTTCCTCAGCGGCTGCAGGACTGCTGCTGGTCCCTGCCCACGGTGCCTGTGCCGAGGGGGCCGGGAGCGTGCGGCCGGGTGGGCGTCCGAGTGCCGGGAGCCGTGCGAGAGCTGCTCCTCACCAGCCCCTCCACCTCCCCTGGGCTCCAGGGGGGCCTGGGGGGGACCCCCCAGCCTTGGGAGCGAGGGGCTGCGTCTCAGCCGTCTTTCCGCGATGCCACCTTTGCTGCCCGCTCCTCCTGCCTCCCTGCCCGCAGGGGCACCGCGACCTGGGCACGGAAGCGCGGTCTCAGGGTGGAAGTTATCTCGTGTTACAGACTCGCGTCGGAGCGCCGCTTCCATCTCCATGAAAGCAAATGAAAGGGTTTTGATCCAAATTGCATTTCCTCTCGTAGTCTGGAGTATGACGGCACATTAAAGCCTATAATATTCCACTGCTGCTCTTTTGCATGATTTTTTAATTAAAAAACTATGGCGTAAACAAACATTCTGCTCTGGAGTAGCCCTGCAGAGACCCATCGGTAGGCACATTTACATCCCTACACTTTTTCAAGAAAGTTTATATCTTAACAAAAAAAAATAATAATAATATCACCCACCCAAACAGTTAGTATTGGATAAAAGTTTGAAGCGAAAGGCAGCTGGCAACCTTCTCCAGCCCGTGAAATGATATTAACATTTTATTATTCTAAGGTGAGCTTTTTGAAACGGAATTTTAAATGTTACCCTGCTGTTCCAGAACACAAAAACCTTTAATTTTATGCAAATGAACAGCGAGGAGCTGAGCGCTTAATGTAAACGAACACTTTCTTTGTAGGAGAGGTTGGAAGAGAAAAAAAAAAAAAATTCCCAGGGATTCTTTAATTGCTGTCTGAAATTATGTAAATCCCACCGCTAGGCAGAACGCAATTATCCCGTGCCCCTCTCTGCCAGCATTGCTAATGTCTAACAAAATATCGGTGGGTGACATTTAGTCGAGGTAATGCAAATGAGAATTAATTTTTTTCCGAGACAAAGGGCAGCTAAAAGATCACCTCATTCATACACGGCGGAGGGGGAGCAGAGCCAGAGGGAGCCGAGGGCACCGAAAAGTTGGGCTGGTGGCACTCGGGGACTGCTGGGCCCAGGCCAGAGCCTACAAGCGTTTCTTTATCTTTTTATTTTTTAAAGGAATGAAACGCGGGGAGGTGGGGGCAGGTTGGTTGTTTGTTTTTCTTTTGAATTCATGGTCATTCTGACACGGGGGCAGGGTGGGAAACGTGATTGAAACCCCCTAATGGCTCTGCCTGGTGTTGGGTAAAGGCGGCTTGTGATTTATCACCTACTTGTGCTGATAACTAGCAATAATTCTATTAAATATTCAGAGTGAGGCTTTTGCAACACAATTATCAAACAGGATTTGTTCATGCAGAAATGCTTCACGAGCACAAAAAGGTGCTGCGGGTGCGGGAAAGGGGCCGCTCCGCAAAGGGCTTCCCTTGCCCCGAGGTCGGGGCTACCTCCACGCTTGGAAGGCGGTGGGGGCAGTTCCCATTTTTGTAGCATAAATCAGGGAAGTCATACAGGAATTTTCCTTCTTTTCTCTTTTCGTTTTCCTTTTTGTTTTCCTTTTTGTTTTTTTTACTTTTGCTTCTCATGTTTCGCAGCTACCTTTGTTTCCGAGGCCGCATCTAAGAGCTTGTGACTCTGCTTACCTCTTACAAGAGAAAAGGAAACCCCAGCGGGAGCTGGTGCAGGGCAGGGGCAGGTCTGTGTGAAGAGTGATGAAGTATATGGATGCTCAGAAGGCTCTGGATCAGGGTAAGAAGTGCTCGTGGAATTATCCTTTGAAATGCACGCTCTCTGCAGGGAGGCCCCGGGGATCATCCTTGCTGGAGGAGACGGGCTGAGTTGCACCATCTGCTTGGGATTTAGGACAGGCAGAGCTGTGAAAATATGAATTAAAAATACAGAGTAGCAGGAAATAGTTGCCTCTTGCCCTGTCTTTTTGCAATGATACCAAGCAAAACCGGATGGCCGGTGCCAGCTGCGTGCCGCGGCAGTCCCTGTGACCGGGCTGGGTGGCTGGGGGTCAGCAGGGACGCCCGGAGCCCCGGCCCTGCACCGCAGGCTCTGCCGCCCAGCACCGGCCCCACCTGCGCGCGGCTGCTCCGGCAAAGCTCAGACACGTCCCCGTTTTTTGTACTCGGTTCTTGCCGCATCGGCTCCCCACGGTCTTGCTCAGGCAGCGGGAGAGGGGCTGATGCCCGCGAGGACCTGGCAGGCTCTCCTGGGCACGCATCACCAGCAGCCTGCGACTTGCTCCACGGTGCTGCTTAGGAGCGTAGGAGCGCCAGTGCCGGAAGAGGAATGGATGGATCATCTGTTTCTCATTGCATTCCCTTCCTTTGAGCAACTGAAGCTAGCGCATTGAGAAACGCATTCCCCTGACGCCCGCAGCGTGACCACCAGCCTGCCCAGACCCTCCCCCAGCCGTGCCCGGCACCCACCGGGGCTGCACGCCGGTGCAGTCGCGCCGTGCCGCTACCGACGGCTGCGGGGCTGAAGGTGAGGTGCTGCAACCGCAGGCAGAAGCTGGCCCTCGTCTGCAGGACACTGCTGCCATACAGACAGAGGCTGTCCTTGTCCTCCTAAAATTTATAATCTTTATAATCTAAGATTTAGACTCTTCAAAGCTTTATGCCTGTCTTTAACCTGTAGCACATGCATAGTCTCGATGGGATTTCTCATCTGCTAAGAGTTAAGCACGTACATAAATCTTTGCAGGCTGGGGGCCTAAGGCATTCCCACGCACACATGCACACACATTCCTGCGCACACGCGTCATGGAACAACTGCCCTGCAGACTCACTCGCGGAGCCGCCTGTGTCAGAGCGGGGAGGCACGCCGAATCCTTGACGCTCGTGCCAACCTCCTGAGCATTTCTCAAGCATTTTGGATGCCACAGGGGTGTTGAACTTCTGACACCACCTTTAGCAAATTCCCGCTTTGTGTCTGCGTCTCCGGGAAGCGGGAGGGGGATGTTAGCAGGCAGCAATTGTGCCGGAGGTGAGCGCGAGCCGGGAGCCGTCATGCACGGTTGCAGACAGCATTCGGGTCAGAGTGGGAACAGCAAACAGCTCAGGAAAGCGCTGGCATGCCAGGTGCTTGGCGAGAAAAGGAAAGCATGTTGAAGGCTGGCTGTGCAGCGAGTCTCCCTCGCCTCCCTCCCCCGGACTGCTCGCTCGCAGCCGTGGCCAGGCGGCGTGCACAGCACCCAGGGCCGCTCTGCGCCGGCGCTCCGCTCCAGCCCAGCTTGCCTCCTGCAGCCTCCTGCGCTCAAGCGCTGTCGGGAACATTTGTCACTAGGTTCCAGCGCATCAGCTTGCTTTTCACCAGTGCAAGCGGGTCCAGTGCGATCCAGAGTTAAACTGAGGTAAGAAACCAGGGCAGATGTTTCGTGGACTGGTAAAACGGATAAAATGCTGCGCCAGCCGCAGTACGTCCTTCTGATAGACAGTGTTTGTGGGGTGTTTCTCCAGCTGTTTGTATTTAGCAGCATAGTATTTGCAGGGGTCTGGTCTATGAGACATCACTGTACGAATCTCCAAGCTTTAAATTCCATGCAGTAATTTCTGCCATCAAATGACAAAAAAAAGAAGGAATGCACTTCACATTTAAAACCATCCCTGTGAAATGGGGATAAAATCATCCCCCCTTTTTTTGCCCTTGTGTAATGTTGCTTTAAGTCAGATGACGTGACCTTCCATGAAATTCCTCTTTCCACTTCGTATCTGGTGCTGCAATGTGAACGGATAAGGCCTCTTTAATTTGGGGTTAGAAAATCCAGGCAAAGTCATCAGGTGAGAAGCGGCATTTCATAAATGCCTTGTGTTCTGCAGCGTTCACTTTCTTAAGGACTAAATTGCGTTCGTTTCCCTAAAACATCATCTGCATGAAGCTGTGGCCGTTCGCAATAAACCCTCCGAAGGCGGCAGGCACACGCACACGCAGCGGCGTTGAAGCCGGCAGCGCGCTGCCGGGCCGGGCTTGCCCCCGTGCCGCGCGGCTGCCTGCGCCCGCAGTGCCTCGGGTCGACTGCTATTTGTCAAAGGCAGCCGTGGCCGTGGCCCCGGGCAAAGTGCTGATCACAGCACAGCACCCTCTGAACTGACCCGGGCATTTAGCCTTTTCTGAGAAATATTTACAGAAAGGTCAGCAAATGCTTTGTGACAAGACGCTAGCGCATCCCTAGCCCGCTCCTGCCTCGCTCCCTGCCTCGCCCCACGTGCCAGGCGCCGAGCAAGCCGGGACTGGCGGTCCCTCACGCCGACGGTTCTTCCTTCACAGTCGCACAAACGCCGCTACGAGCCCCCGCGCAGGTGGGGACGTGTTTCTGTCTGTAACCCCATCTGTTTCCAGAGGATGCTTTTGCATCCGCCAAATGATTTTCCTCGTGCCCCCCCGACGTCGGGGTTGTGCTGCGTGAAGAAGAGCCTTTCTCGCTGTGCTCTGCTTGCCCTGGCTGCAGCCGCTGCCCTAGTCCCCATCCCTGCTTCACCACCACCTCTCAGAGCCAGGATTTGGGGGCTGTGGTTGAAAAGGAATGAACAGAACCTGTTACTGCAAAACGCTGGCGAGGAGGAGGACGTTGCAGCGGGGTTACAAGCGGGACGGCTCCGTGCACTGCACCGTGGCAGCGCCAGCTGCCTTTTCCTGATGGCACCGGGTACCCCGGGCTCCAGAGCCAACTGCACGTCCCCATCCTATTGCCAATGATTTCTTCCATCAAACACGCTTTCGCTGTGCTCACTACGACTGTGTCCAGGCAACCTCAGCAACTGGGCGCTTGCTGACCCATCTGCCGGCTCCGCCTCTGCCTCCCCATCCCGCAGTCAGCAGTGTTCGCTGCCTGTCCTGGCAGCAGCCAGTTACTGCCCGTGGCGAGGCAGGCAGACAGACAGACAGAGCAGCAGCAGGAACCAATCACTCTTAACAGATTTACCAGCTAGAAAGTTCCTTGCAAGAAAATAGAGCAGTGAGGGGCACATGGTCCTGAGGCAGTAACAGGCTTACCGCTCCTGAGCCCTCCCTGCCCTGAAATGGCCCGGGTTTCTAAGCAGATCAGAGCAAAAACCTCCTGTAGCTGGGTAATTCTGCCTCCTTCCGATAAGCCGGTAACCCCATTAATAGAGAGTCTGGCATGGAGGGAGCTGTGCTGGGAAAGCGCTGCACCTCAACATACACAGCAGATTAAAAAGGACTTAATCACAGTGCAGCCACAAAGTGCACTACACGGCATTATTCCTCTGAAATAAAATTTTATATACAGCCTATCTGAGAGCAGCACAAAATAAATACTTTTAAAATCTATGATTACTGTAGGGTTTTTTTTTTCATTTTATATTGGTGGCTGAGTTCTGCTCTTGCTCCAAAGGATTAGAGGGATAATTCCATTACAATTTAGTAACAAGATTAAAAGAGCCAGTTATCCATTTATGGGGGTCTATGGAAACGAGCAGTGGCTTCTGGAGGTCTCAGGCTCCGGGTAGGTGTATCACTCACATCACAGACACATCCAAATCAGGTTAAGGCACAGGCAGGACATGCCCGAGGTGAAAAGGTCTCCGGGGCCGCTGTCCTGGCTTTACCGCGAGAAGTGTTCGGGGGTTCGCAGGGCGAAAGGGTGCAGATGGGGAGACTTCCTAGTGTGAACGGTCACGGACTGCAGGAGAAAGGAAGGAAGAGCAAGACGGAGTCTTCTAGA
Source organism: Pelecanus crispus (assembly GCF_030463565.1). Classification (NCBI taxonomy): domain Eukaryota; kingdom Metazoa; phylum Chordata; class Aves; order Pelecaniformes; family Pelecanidae; genus Pelecanus; species Pelecanus crispus. Next base: position 43,985,005 of record NC_134651.1, read on the forward strand.
AATAGAACCGTTCAAGCGACTCCCCCAGGACCAAAGCACACACAAACGTCAGTGCCGAGGAACCCTTTCCCGCAACCACTGACGCCAGGGTCCCCAGGGCAGGAGGAGCCGCCCCGGCACGAGAGGCGGAGGAGACCCAGCGCCGACCCGCGAGGCAGCGTCTCCCAGGGCCAGAGCGTGTCCCCAAGGGGAAAGGGCAGCGGGGTGCGGGGGCAGCTGGGGCGGAGGTTGCCAGCTCCTTTCGGCTGGGCAGAGCATGTGAGAAAGCGGTGCCAGCCAGAGCCCTGGAGAGTGCTAAGATTTGGTACACCAGGATCTTGGCGCCTTTCCTATCTCCACAGCTGGAAGAGGAATTTGCAACAGCTCCCATGGCAAATTCAGTTTCTTCCTACTTAGAAGCAAATTCCTAAATTCTTGAACGGTTTTTTTTCTCCAGGTTCTCTGTGATTTTCTGCATTGACAAAGCCTTGGCTCTACAGGACAGGAGAGCCTGAGGTCAGCAGTGGGAATTCCTGCCGGGGCGGTGAGTTTTGGAGGAGATGTTCGTTTCTCACTCCTCCTGCCTCACGCAGGTAACAACAAAGACACAGCAGCATAATTACACGTCTGAGTGTCAGCCTGACGCTGGCGATCTGTTTCACAGTTATGAGGCTATTTGAGCATTTGAGTTTCAAAAGCGCTTTTCAGGAGCATTACTGAACTTCACTTGCAAGGATATTGGCCAAAAATGACCACGGCAGAAGACACAAACACAGGTGATGTGGGGGAAGGGAGTTATTTAGCTGTTCTAATGAGTACATGTGGGAAAGCGTTTGCAGCGCTGGTCCAGCTCTGCCCTGTGGATCGGAAATCCCACTGGCTGAAACTCCCTCGCAAAAAAATGATGTACCTGTCAAGCTACATACGTGGAACTGGCATGAAACGTTCAGGGTTAGAAACTAGCCATCGCTGGCATTGTTCTGCATATCCTCTATACTGATTAACTGATTAATTGATATTTAATTGATTGCACTGTCAGAGCAGGACTTTAGCATGTGCTGATTGTCTCGCTGACTGTTGCTAACAAGTCTGAAGAGCGTTTAGTATAAATCCGTAGGAACTGTGCATGCAAAAGGTACAGAAACTGCTTTGGTGGCAACAAAGACCTGAGTTCACGGAGCACGGTCAGTGAGCAATGTAATCATTCACACACAGAAAGGCCTTTCTCCTTGCTTTTAAAATAATTGTTTAGAGAAATTTAAATTTAGCTGATTAGTGGGGTAAGAAGTGCCCTCAGTCCCGTTGCCCCAGCACGTGCTGCGCTCTGCTCTCGACGCAGAAAGCTCCGCTGAAGCGTTCGTGCCACTTTTGCCCTGTCCCCAGGAGGCGCGTTACCCCGGCGCTGCCAGAGCCGGGGGCACTGCTGCAGACCCGGGGCGCGTCCCCGTGCCGTGCGGGGCAGCGGCCCGCGGAGAGGAGGCAGGTTTGGGGGAGCCGCCAGGACAGGGCTCTGCCTCCCCCCCGGCCTCGAGCGGGGAGGGCAGGAGGCAGCCCGCGCGCCTGGGGGGCGAGCTCCGTCCCCCGCCGAACGGTCCTGTGCACGTACAGCACTTCCTTTGCTGTTTGTCAAGAGCTTCTTTAAAGGCCTCTCACTCTGCAGAGTTACAGCCTGTAGCAATCTGTCCTTTTCTCCTCAAACAAACCCTTTATAGGCTTGTTCTTGTGAAATTTATGGGTTGTTGGGTGAAACATTAGGAAACATTACATCAAAAATGTAGAATGCTTTTCCCAGCCTGAACCAAGGTCTGTGGCAAGTGCTGGCTGCTGAGATATGGCTCTGACAAGCCCTTTCTTCACAGCGACCGGGGCTCCTAAGCAGTAACAGCCAGTACCGGGAGCCCCTCCGCAGGGATGGGGCTGGCTCACCTGCGCGCCCCTTCAACCGGTGTCAGGTGAGGGACAGGATTATCCCACCGGAACTGTGCAGACGCAGAGTAGACCACGGACAAGCCTGGTTTTTAAAAGATGCATATTTAGGCGTGCTGGTGAACCCCCCGAGTCCCCCAAGGGACCAAAGCTGGCCGAAGAGCGGCTCTGAATGAAGTACGAGAATTTGAAAGGACCAATGGGTTTTTCCGAAGAGCCACCAGACAACCGTAACAACGTTGTCTTGCTGTATTAGTTTAATGTCCACTTGAATCACTGACCTTAAGGTCTGAAAAGGACTAAATCTAGAAACAGATGATTTTTCCCATGCAACATGACAGAGGGGCTGTGGTCGCTTCTAAATGCAATTTTACGTTCGCTTATGGAAATGCATTGTTCTTTGGCCACTTTAAAAAAAAAAAAAAAAAAAAAAGAAACCAATATCTGTTCTCTCGAAAGGGGTGAGACCCCCGAGCTTCCCAAGCCATTGTGTGCGCCGCGGCGGCGGCGGCGGCAGCGCCAGCGCCGAACCAATGCTACCCCCTGGTGACCACAGCCCACGGCCGCGATGCTCCGCGATGCTCCGCGATGCTCCGCGTTGCTCCGACCTCCCCCGTGCTGCTCCGGGCTCCCCCGCGTTGCTCCGAGCTCCCCCGTGCTGCTCCGGGCTCCCCCGCGTTGCTCCACGCTGCTCCGCATTGCTCCGCGCTCCCCCGCGTTGCTCCGCGTTGCGTTGCTCCGCGCTCCCCTGCGCTGCTCTGCGTTGCTCCGTGCTCCCCCGTGCTGCTCCGCGCTCCCCTGCGTTTCTCTGCACTGTTCCGCGCTGCTCCGAGCTCCCCGCGCTCCCCTGCTTTGCTCCGCGCTGCTCCGCAGCGGAGGGGGTCTTGGGCCGGGGCCGCGGGAGTGCTGGCAAGGTGGGAGCACTCAGAGAGCAAGGCCTGTTGGCGTTTCCTTGCACTTTTCATGGCGGTGACAAAGAGATGCGCTTTGAGCAACGTTCCCGGTTGTTTCCCTTTGGGCTTGGCGATGGTTTCTGTCCTCGTGTTTCATCCTCCAGCAGAGCAAAAGGAGGCGCGGGCCGGGCTGGGCACCCCTCGCCCCACGTCTGCCGGGCAGAGGGGTTCCACCACGCCAGCGGCGCTGGGCACCCTGCAAACCCGCCCGTGAAACTTCTTACGGGAGTGAACGGGACTTTGCCCAGGACGGAGCCACAGCAAACCTGCAACCTGGTCTGGTGCGCCATGCAGCCTGGATCTCACATCTCTCTGCATTATACTGCTCGCTCTTTGCATCTTGTTAATGAAAAGCATGGATGTAATTTCAATTAAAGATAATTACATATTTAAACTTAACATTAAATTCTGCACTAAAACAAAATTACATGAAATCTCAGTGTGCAGCCGTGCTGCAAGGCGGCATGTGAGGCGAGCGGAGGAAGGAAATGCTATTATGCAAAGCGAGCTGATCCTTTCCACACATATCTCCTGCCTGCATGATGCTTCCCTGTCCAGCAAGTTAAATCTAATCTGTTCCCACACGCCACCTTCAGCGGTGATTCTTCTCACTCGGTTCTGCTGGGCAGGCCCTGCGGCCACTCAGCCATAACCATTACTGCACCGTACAACACAGACCAAAAAATTAAATACTCCATGAGCGAGACCATCCATCAGCAGGGTTGTGACTGCGGCTGTGGCGAGATTTGCTGTTCCCAGCAGCAGTCACCACCTTGGCCAAGCAGCCAGGTCCCAGCGGCCCCTTGCATCCATGGGAGGAGGCTGAGAGATGCTGCGGTTGGATAAACTGGTGTTAACCTGGGCTCAGGGTCCCGAGTAAAGCTGGGAAAGTGTTTTGAATTAGTGATGAAAAACACAGCTCCTGGACTATTGAATATTTTTGTGAAATCCAACAGATTTGTTGGCCTCAAAAGCAGTTTTCTGAAAACCGAAAACTTTTTTAATTATTCTTTACATTTCCCCCCCAAATCCCAAACACAACATTTCATTCTTCAAAAAGCAAATGCTTTTATTTAATCCCCAAACACACTGGAAATCACTGGTTTGAGATGGCATAAATTGCTTTCTACTCTCCTCGCTCCCTGTTGGACCAGCAAATTCAAGGCACCCAGTTATTTGCCCACGTCAGCGGCTGGGTTCAAGCACCAGGCTGGCCCAGCACAGGACCCCCATGTTTATCCCCAGTTTATAAACCCCCAGTTTATCCCCCTGCCCCTGCAGCCCGCAGGCCTTGGGAAGTGCTGCGAGACCTTTGCAGGAAGGGGACGACACTCACCCCTTGGTTCCTAGCATTATATATTTCCTAAAATTAGATGGCCGGAGGGTGAGTGGGTTAAAGCCATGCTAATTCAGACCAGCTTAAAGCCATGCTAATGAGACCTGGATTTCACAGGCACGGCTGAGCAGGTCTCCTGCTTTGGCTGTGGAAGGAGCCTTGCCTGGGCTCGGCTGGAGGTGACGGCTCTGGCTCCGGCTCCGGCTCTGGCTCCGGCTCCGGCCAGCGGAGCAGGAAAACCCGCTTCTTCCCACCTAAGCTTTCCATACTGCCCTGCAGAAACTCGGAGGAGCGTGGGAGGGGAGGCTGCGCTCACCTCTGCCCAGAGGGGTCCAGCAGCACCCTTGTGCCCGCCTGCGGGTCTGGGCAGACCACGAGCGCAGCGTGGGCATGTGAAAGCAGGGAGGGAAGCAGAGGGCATCGATGCTCCCATCCCTCCGGAGCAGGCTTGTGCTCGGGTCTATCGCGATGCCCTGCTGTGGCAGACGAAGGACACTGTGGCACCATCAAACCTCTTCAGAGAGAGGCTTTTGTTTAATAAAACATGAAAATTATTCATTGTGTGATTTAATTTGATAGGAAATTCATGCTGCTCCTGTAATAATTATTATCATTATTGATTATTGCAGTGTGGCTGAGCAGCTGCAGCCAAGGGCCAGAGCCCCACTGCGCACGCTATGCCAGGGGACAGAGCTCACCCCCACAGACACACTTCTTGCGCTTCTTAACCTCCACCGGACACAAACGCGGCGTTGAAATTGCAGGTTTGTGCTGTGTAATGGGCAGGGCTGCCAGCAGACTTCATATCTGCACCAGGCAGCGCAGTCTGCGGATGAGAAAATCAAGACATCAACCGAGCAGACGTGGTGCATGTGAAACAGTGGGCTGTGTCACACTGGTGTTGCTGTCATTAAGCTTCAGTGTGAACGTCACCTGCAGAGCCCTTTGCTCCTCTCCTCGGGCCACAGTGGTTTTCCACCCCTAGAAGATGTCTGCTCCTCAGCGCACACCGGGAAGGGCCGATTTGCCGTCGGGAGGGAGGGAACTGGCAGGATTTGCTTGGTCCCTGGGTGGACACGGCGAGCAGCCACGCGCAGGGGCAGCACCACGGGCACCGTGGGCACCGCGCACGGCACGCCACCGTGCTCCAGGACCGGGGTTTCTCCTCCTCTGTTAAATGATTGCAGTTATCAAGCACTGACAAGTGGCATTAAAATTTATTAGCCAGCATAAAGTTTTATTTAAGGGATGGCTAGAGATTTAGTGGGCTCTGCGAGTCCTTACTTAGGCTGGCTGTGTCACCTTTAATAACTGCCTGCAGGGTGTGCAGGACGGGGGGGCAGCCCTGGGTGCCCCGCTCCTGCTCCCCGTCCCGGGAGATCCCCTCTGCTGCCCCCCGCGGCCCCCGCACCCCCGCAGCCCCACGTCCCGCTGCCGCCAGCCCGGCCACGCAGACCCTGCCGGCGGCATGCGCCCGGCGTTGGCGAGGGAGCTCCTCCGGCAACGCTTCCATTAATCAGTTTGGCAATCGTGAAATACACTACATGCGTACTGGAGTTTAAATCCCGGACTCACTAATGGTTTACTACCCACTAAATCCCCCTTCATGTTATTTAACTTTTAAACCCAAGGAATATTCCAAATCAAAGAGACTCTGTGTCACGCTTAGTCCATCTCAAAGAGCCTGGAATTAACATCCCTTCATGGCTCAACAGTGCCCGCCGCACGGAGCCACTGCTTGCTCCTTATTAATATTTATGATGGGGAGAGAAACTTGCATAAATCTTGGTTGATACTTAATTAAACCCCGCTTCTTTTGATTTCTTCTCTTTCAGCTTCCCTTCGCGCGGACTGTACACCCATTAGACGCTCATCCGGCAAGGAACAGCCTGGCACCCGCGGTGGCACCCGCGGGGCTAAATGGGCTTCGGCACCTGCAGCCCCCGCTCGCCGCCCCGGGCGCCGGCTGGCTGTGCCGCCCTGGCCTGGCCGGAGCGGCCACACGCCGGCAAGTACAGAGGCCCCGTGGGCCAGCAGCAGCCTCGGCTGGCAAAGCACAAACTCCGCTCCAGCCCCTTTGCTCTGGTTTATCTGCGCCTCGTGTCTGATCTCGAGCGCGATTCGTAAGAGAACAGTTAACACGCAGCTGACATATCTTTGATACGACGATCATAGCGAGGAAGCAGCTTGACCCCCGAAGGCTCCTGCGAACGGCGGGATTGACACTTCGCATTGACTTTGCTTCAGGCTTATCAACAAATCTCAGCCAATTTTATTAAAGAGCTGCGTGTGGTGTGTGGGACGCGCCAGGCTCAGACAACTTCATCTAGAGCCGGCTCGGAAACCAGGCGAGGGCTTGGCTCATTTTCCTCTCGTTCATGTTTTCACTTTGCTGGTGAATTTAACTTTACAAAAGCTCCTCGTGGGTCTCGGCGAAGGCTGGAAAGCGGTAAAAGCCCGCAGCATCTCTGGTTGGTGAAAGAAGGGGGAGAGCAGGTAGGGGCTGGCTGGGGGAAACGCGGGCTGCGGTGGGCACGTGGTGGCTGGCGAGGCAGGCGAGCGCAGCCGTCGTGGTGCCCCGGCAGCGCCCGGGCAGTAAATCACCGCCGAGGCAGCACGGCGGTGACTGCTCCAGCTCCCCCCCACGATGGGCTCGGTCAGTCCGGACTGGCCGCAGCCACACGCTCGGCAAACCCTGCCCGCCGGCGGCTGCAGACCGGGGCGCGAGCCGTGCCGGGGGACGGCGGTGAGCGCCGGCAGCGGGGCAGAGAGCCCCGGCACTTCTGGGGGCCGCAGCCCCGCACCCCCGGGCTGCCGGACAAGGGGCTTCGCCTCCGCGGAGCTGGGACACCCGTCCTGAATTACTACCCCAGGAAACGCTGAATTCTAAAATCCCGCCCAAAACCCAGCCAAACCCGCTTGGGCAGGCCATGTGGGCAGCGCTGACTTTTCTAAACGGGTTTGCTTGTTTTTTAGGCTCCTCTTTTTGGCTCGGTTGAATGTGTATGTCATATTTTTAGCACCAAAAGAGGGCTGGGGCAGGGTCCCCCAGGACGAGAATCAGGGCAGCAAGCAGCCAGCAGGATCCACTGCTCTGAGGCATCATTTGGTAATTATGTCTCTTTTTAGTCATGCAAATTTTATCAATATTATTTATATATTCAAAGCCATTTATAAATAATATATACATTTATGCTAAGGTAATTGCCTCAACTAGATTATTTGTCCCAGTTTTTATTGTCTATCCAGATGCTGAATATTAAAAGTATGTTTTCTTGTATGCATTAGTAGTTCAGAGCTGGCTGTCTTGTCACGGGAACGGCACTTCTGCATCTGCGGGCTTGGTGGGAGGGGGAGAAGGTGGAGGGCAGTTTGGAGAGGGGAAGGAGGACGGGGAGCAGGGAGGGGAGCAGGGCACGGCGGCCATCCCGACATTCCGGTGCCGGACCCGCGCGCAGCAGCGCCGCTTTGCCCCGGTGCTGCAGCCCCCCAAGCTCCCTCCTCAGGGAGCTGCCCGTGGGTGGGCTCCCGCCAGGAGGGACAGGGCTTCAGGAGTGACTCGGGGAACTGATCCCAGTATCGCTCACATCCCATCCCACCTCCCACCTCTTCACTTACCAAAACTTGACATCGCAATGAAAAAAGATTAGGAGCATTGACAGGCCTGCAAAGGTGACAGCTACAAAGAAATATGGAGCAATCACATTGTCAGAGTGCCTATTAGGAACCTAAAAAACCTCAGCTCTCCTGCACAAGCAAAACTGATTTATTGCACAGTACAGTTCATGAACTCATCAGTAGTTTTGCATGGAGAAGAGATGGATTTTCTTTCAGATGCTTATGGTGTGAGTAGACTGTCCTGAAAGTTATTGCTTGATTTTATAAATCAGTGGTGCTTGCTAGGGTGAGCTAAGAACAGAGCTGGCTCTCAGCCGAAACACAGCCAAAACTCATCCCGAGGCCTGAGAAAGTGCCGCACATTTCTAAGGTCCTGTTTCTTGGGAATTCCCAGCACGGCCTCGATGAACAGAGGAGCACTTGCACACAGCCGGGCTGCATCTGCCGGCGGTGCTGGCGGCCTGCTGGAGACAAGGATCCTGTTCGTGTCTCCCAGGAAGCCAAACTGTGCAGCCATTTCTGACCGCCTTCCAGATCAGCGTGCAGCCTCCCCACGCGTTCACGTGGCACACGGCCGGCTGGCCTGCTCTCCCGGCCGGCACTGCCACAGCGGAGCAGGCTCCGGAGGCTGCAGCGCATGGCTGCCTGGTGTGCTGGGTGCTGGGTGCTGGGTGCTGGGTGCTGGTGCTGGTGCTGGGTGCTGGTGCTGGTGCTGGTGCTGGGTGCTGGGTGCTGGTGCTGGGTGCTGGTGCTGGGTGCTGGGTGCTGGTGCTGGGTGCTGGGTGCTGGGTGCTGGGTGCTGGTTCTGAGTGCTGGGTGCTGGGTGCTGGTGCTGGGTGCTGGGTGCTGGTTCTGAGTGCTGGGTGCTGGGTGCTGACTGCTGGGTGCTGACTGCTGGGTGCTGGTGCTGGGTGCTGCAGCCGGCGCTGGCTCTTGACCCCCCGGGGCAAGAAGGGGTTTAAAGCTGCGGATGCAGGCTCAGCTTTCTGATAATCCTGTGCTTGCGTTAAACATATAAATGCTTCCTCTCCTGCACGGGATTACGCCTTGGATGCCCCTGGAACAGCTGTGGTTTATGTAGATTTTAAAGGTGAACTTTCATGCTCAGTGAAATTTTAAAAGCAGCTGATTTACACATGAATCCATTTCTCAGCGAGTGTCTATGTAGCTGTTTCTCTTCCTTAATGGTTTGTGACTGAAGAGCCGGGCTGTAAACAAGCAGCTCCTGCACGGAGCAGCACTGCCTGCGCGGCGGCCGAGACCACCCTGCGGGCAGAGCGGGCAGAGTGCGGGCAGAGCAGGCAGAGTGTGGGCAGAGCAGGCAGAGCGCGGGCAGAGCCTGTGGGCAGAGTGGGCAGAGGTGGGCAGAGCGTGGGCAGAGCGTGGGCAGAGCGGGCAGAGCGTGGGCAGAGCAGGCAGAGCGCGAGCAGAGCGGGCAGAGCACGGGCAGAGCGGGCAGAGTGCGGGCAGAGCAGGCAGAGTGTGGGCAGAGCGTGGGCAGAGCGTGGGCAGAGCAGACAGAGCGCGGGCAGAGCGGGCAGAGCCCACAGGCAGAGCAGACAGAGTGCAGGCAGAGCCCACAGGCAGAGCGGGCAGAGCAGGCAGAGCCTGCAGGCAGAGCGGGCAGAGCGGGCAGAGTGTGGGCAGAGCCTGCAGGCAGAGCAGGCAGAGCCTGAAGGCAGAGCAGGCAGAGCGGGCAGAGCGCGGGCAGAGCGGGCAGAGCGGGCATCGGGGCTGGGGCTGGCTGCCAGACGTAGGGTGCAGCCAGACTGGGAGAGGGCTGGCGTCGGGGTGCGCTGAGGGAGGTGGGAGCTGCTGGGCCATCGGCACCGTCTCAACAGTGAAGAGCGTTTCTTCTTCATCCTCGGTGGTCTGCAAGGGGCTGCAGGGGCTGGGACATCCCGCTGTCCCGCTGGCGGAGGGGACATCCCAGTATCCCACTGCATCGCCCCAGTGACTCACCCACCTGCACAGCCCCTGGAATAAGGGATCCATGGGCTGGCATTGCCATTTAATACTGTTTATAGCAAACAGTTCAGAAAAATTCCTGTCTGCAGCCGAGCTGCTCTGCTACTTCCAGGGGATGTACCTCCTGCCTGGTTTTGGGCACTGCGGGAGGTGACCTCAGGCACACGGCCCCTCACCAGGGACCCCGGCCACGCGTCCTGCTAGAGCCCTGCCTTGAGCCGCACGGCCAGCGAGTCCCAGCACGCCAAAGCGTGGGCAGGAGCGTGTACCCATCTGCCCTGCCCAGAAACTGCTGCCTGCTCCTGCCCTGCTCCCGCCCTGCTCCCAGACCCTGGAGACCCGGCTCCAGCAGGGATGGCCGCCGGCACGGGCGGCTCCCGCGGAGCCCACGCCGGAGCTGCCGTTGCGGGTGAGCGGTGCCAGGTGAGCAGCGGTGGAGGCAGAGCCCCGCGGGAGCACCCGAGGCACCGGCGAGCATCGGCTGCCCAGCCCTGTGACAGCATCCCGCTCGTGCTGCGCTGCCGGCTCACCCCGTCCACCGGCCCCGGCAATCCCATTTAAACCCGAGCGCAGCGCACGGGTCCCCAAGCCCTCTCCAGCCCTGACCCTTTAAAGACAGTCTCTCTTTTTGCTTTAAAAACACAAACTTTAAATGGCTCTGAATAAAATAAAAGAGAATAACTGAACTGTGAAGGGTGATGATTGTATTTCTTTCACTTGTAAGAGAGACCTTTATAACTCTCTTGGGAGGAAAAAAACAATAATGGTCCTTCATGGATGAAGTGCTCTAAATATGGTGTATATTTTTTAAAATACCAGTTCTACAGTTATTGAAACAAATTATTGTTAAATGCATTTACAGCATAATAACTGTGCTAATTTGCTGATAAAAAGCATCCAGCGTTAAACCCCCCATACATTATTTTGTCATTAGCATTTGTTAGCTCTTCGTAGGTATTTTCAGACAGAAGGCTTTGTTCTGTATTTAGCACACGGCCCCGCGCTCCTCGCTCTCCCCTCCCAGTGGGAATTGCTTGTGCGCAGAACTGCAGCTTTTTTTCAAAACTTCATGTTTAAAAACGGAAAATTTATTTCATTTCATTAATAGGCGAGGGAGGGAGGGAGAGAAGGGAGGAGGGTGCGTGATTTAGTGAGCAGCGCGTCACGTGCCGTGTCAGCACCAGCACCGGCCGGACCCAGGGGCGAGCGTGGCCCCGAGGTGGCCCCGAGGGGCGCGGGGCAATGCCGAGCCCCCTCCGGGCGTGGGGCACAGCCCGGCCCACGGCTTCCTGCGGGCTCGGCACCGCCGCCGGCCACGTGCATGAGCGTCGTGCCGTGGTGGGATTGGGGGTCCCGGCCAGCTCCCACTCGCCGAGGCCAAGGGCCACCGGGGCTGCCGTGGCCACCGCAGGCCCCTGTGGGCACCCTGCCCGCGGCGTCTGTGGAGCGGGCGACGCGGCAAAGCCCGGACCCTCTGGGGACGGGGAAGGGGAAGGGGGCCTGGGCATGGCCGTGCCCTGAGGGCAGCTCTGGGCGGGCAGGGGCAGGGCAGGGCGGTGGGAAGCGGGCAGCACAGGGCTGCCTGCCCCAGAGCCCACCCCATGGTGGCTGCCCGGCACCCCCGGCATCCCTGGGGGGTGAGGGGGCCTGGGTGGTGGGTGCGGGCCAGGGAGGTGGGCAGGGGATGGGGCTGCGGTGCAGGATGGGGCGGTGGGCGCGAGGTGGGGAGGTGCGCAGGGGATGGAGCGGTGGGTGCAGTGTGGGTCAGTGGGCAGGGGACGGTGCGGGGGGTGTGGGACGGGCTGGTGGGCGCAGGGTGGGGCGGTGGTGCAGCATGGGGCGGTGGGCAGGGATGGGTCGGCGGGCAGGGATGGTGGTGTGGGCAGGGGAGGGTCAGCGGTGGTACAGGCAGGGATGGTGGTACGGGCAGGGGAGGGTCGGTGGGCAGGGATGGTGGTGTGGGCAGGGATCATGGTGTGGGCAGGGGATGGTGGTACGGGCAGGGATGATGGTGTGGGCAGGGACGGTGGTACAGGCAGGGACGGTGGTACAGGCAGGGATGGTGGTACGGGCAGGGATGGTGGTGTGGGCAGGGGACGGTGGTACGGGCAGGGATGATGGTGTGGGCAGGGGACGGTGGTACGGGCAGGGGATGATGGTGTGGGCAGGGGACGGGTCACTGGGCACATCCCGGCCTGGGAGCGCCCGGCAGCCGCCGCCAGCGGTCGGGGGTTTCTAGAGCCACCGTTGCCATAGCAACCCTGCTCCGATCATATCATCGCCAGGAAAAAAGCAGCTTTGTTATCAACACAGATCTTCCCAAATTAACCCTCGCACGCCCGCTTGGCTCCAGCCTGGTGCTCGCCCCGCCAAGCACCACCGGCCGGCTCGTGCCCTGCTCCGCTAGCCAAGGCAGCGGGGCTGGCCGGGGCTCCCCGGGGGCAGAGCGACCGGAATTCTGCATTAGCGGAACACGCACTCTCCCACCGCCCCAGGAGAGCAGGAGCATCTCGAGGGTCCTTTCCAATCACAAATGTTTAATGTTGTCCATGTGAGTACCAAAACTTTAAGTCATCCATTTAAGTAGCATCAGTAGAAGTGCCAGCGGTGTGCAACGTGTGTCCCCCCGTGTAGCGCGGTGCTGGGGGAGCCGTCGGGGTGGCAGATGGACCAGGCGGAGGGAGGAGCGGGGAGCCCACTTACCCCTCCTAGCTCCATTTAAAACAGGAGATGTATGATTCTCCCCTGAAATATTACTGCTAATTCTCCGTACGAATGTTCCCTGACCCTTCTTGTGGCCTCCTGATGCGGCCGTAAGAGATAAATAAGGATAATGAGCAGCGAGGGGGGAGTCAGAGCGGTGACGGCCGGCAGGGACGGCGGGAGGGACCCGCGGAGGCGTTTGGGAAGGGCCCGGAGCCGGCGCTCTGCCGGCACCCCGCTTCACGTCGCCTCGCGGGGACACCTCGCACCCGCTCCCGTGCCGCACACGCGGCCCCGGCGCTCCCCGATAACTGATGGGCTGCAGATTGAAGGCCTTAGACAAATCAATTAAGATAGCTACTGTATATTGATTAATACCCGTAGCTATAAAAATATAATTGATTACCTGAAGAAGAGCAGAGGTAATGTACAGAACAGACAGAAAACCTGTCTGAAGAGTGATCAATACTTACATTCAGGAAACTCACCCAGGAGTATAATTGGACAAAGCAGAATTTGGGCCAAACCGAGCACCGGGAAAATAATTTTGCTAACAACAAGCCATTAGGAAGCTCGCAGGACCGGCCGCCATCTATCCCAGGGTGATTTTACAGCCACGCTAGCTGCAGTAACATTTTTTATTTTCATTCCTTTTGGTGAAGGATGCAAAACGTTGTTTTTCCAACCAGACTGAACGCTCCGGCTGGACTGAGCCTCCTCCCGCTCGGGACAGCCCCAGGACTCCCCACAGGGACATGCCAATCTCAGGGACATTTCCCAGCTGCTTCCGAGTCTTGGCAACATTTTGCTTCCGACTCCCAGGGATGATCTGACCCGGGCCTGCCGGACCGAGTGGTTTGCTCCTCTCTCCTCATCCACGTGGGAAGCACACACCGAGACCAAGCCCGCCGGTCTGCAGCAGAGCAGCTGCCCCACCGCACTGCAGCCGGTGCACGGTGGGGTCTGTGCACTGGGGCAGCTCTGGGGCACCCCCTGCCCTGGTCCAAGCCCCCCCAGGGTAAGTCAGCTCCCACGGCCGCAGCGCGGGACCGACCGAGCGCCCGAGGTGGGAGCATCGCAGCGGCGCGGGGAAAGCCTGCGCTGGCAAATCCGGTAAATTCTCAGTCCCCGGGGAAAAGGCGAGCAGCATTTGCGGGGTGTTTGCTGTCCAACCCAGGTGCCAGGCGTGCTCCTGCCACACAGAGGGCAGGGCGATTAGCAAGACACATGGCGAGATTACAAAATGCAATGAAATACTTAAAATCTGCCCTCCAGACTAAAGTAAATCAGACATGACTTTGACAAGGTGAAACCAAAGTGATGAAACCAATCCATTGTGCTTGGGGAATCGATCTCCCCAGCAGGGAGTAGAGAGGCCATCGATTCACAGCCTCAGCAGTCAGGAATGTCAAGCTGCCTGATCTAAATTTCTATATGCATCACTCCAGATTAAATGATGGAGGAGCACGCCGTGCGCAGGCATCCACCCGCCCGGCCTCGCCGAATGGCACCCGGCATGCGGGGTGCAGGAAGCCTCGAGAAGCGACGCGCGGGCGGTGCTGGTGCCTCCCCCGGCAGCGGCGGGCGCCCACTCAGCTCTTCTTGGACCGCCACAGTGCAGACCCCGAACGCCACGGCAGCGGCGTGGGGCTGCCGGCGAGGGGATGCCGTGGCAGGGCTGGGTGGGTGCCCCTGCATTACGGTCTCACTGCAAAACCCGGTGTGGTAATTAAGATTTCATTCTTAAAAATTAAATATTTATCCAGAAACATGGTGTCTAGCTGCAAGAAGCCTGGGCCTGCATCAGCACGAGGGAGACGCGGGCAGAGAGCCGTCCCTGGACTGGGACCGGCCCCGTCACGTGTGACACCGCACTGGTGGGGCCAACGCCATCGGCTGCTTTGTCACTGTCGGACCTGTCGAGGCCATTAGTTTTGTCAGTGTGAGAATAAAGAGCCGTCTCTGGGGAGAGATGGAAAAACTCGATCCGGCTCCCAGCAGCCCTGAGGGGGTTGTGTTTTACCATTTCTTTATGACTTACCAGCTGGAACACGAGCAGGCTTAGCCGTCGCGAGTGGCAGGAGCATTTTCTGCTTCCAGCTCCCACGGGGAGCCTGTGACAGAACATCAGGGACCGGCGCAGGAAGCCGAGAAGCCGGGGAACAGATTGAGGGAGGGAGGGAAGGCGGTGGTGCTCCATCGTGCCAAATCCGAAACGCTTCTGGCGCGCGCCTGGCCCGTCCCACCCCTTCCCTCCCCCCGGAGCGTTGCTGGGACGGGCACTGCAGAAGAAGGAAGAGGTACTGAGAAAGGCCCATCTGCCTGGCAGTGCCCAGGAGGGGCATCACCGGTCCAGCCGTACTCTTGAACTGGTCTTGGACCATCGCCGTAGGGGATGGCGAACAGCTCCCGGTACCCAGTTGGGACGGTTGCTTTCATGGAATGGATGCAAGTCTGTACGGAAATAAATCCTGGTCTCTGGACTCATAAAAACCCCAGAACTCATCAGAATAAATATGGCTTGCCTCAACTTTTTTTCATCCACCAAAGGAGTAAATTGCTCTTTTTCAACAGTTATGTCTCATGACGTATTTAACCATTTCAGTATAATAACTCAACAGTAATAGAGATGATGAGCTAATACACAACAGTAATTAAAAGTGGCCGTGACCTCTGTCCCTGCTGATAACAGAGCTGCGGTCATCACCGCACCTCCTCCAAGTCACCAAACAACCTTTTCTTTCTTTATGTCACTTCTGCTGCTTTAATACACAGATATGACACATCTCTGAAAACGTCTCCACGTGGAGAGCTGCCCAGCGCCAAGCGGCCGCCGTGCCCCGGGACGCGCCGTGCCCCGGGACGCGCCGCCCCGCTGCAGGGATGGCCTGAGGGCTTTCTCCAGGGCTGAGCGGGGCTATGGGGCACTGTGGGGCCGGGCGCCGGGGGTCCCAGCCCTGCCCACGGGCCCAGCCCCTCAGCGGGGCTCTGCAGAAGTGGCTGGAGAGTTGTGTCCCGAGGGAACGTCCCTTTTGGGCCCTTTCCCTGCAAAAAGCCAGGGTGGGATGGGGCGGTCAGGAGCCTGCAGGCAGCTGCCCGAAAGGGGTCTGTAGAGCCGTTCATGGAGTCCGCAGCCCTTGGAGGGGAAACCGCATGTGATGGACGGGGAAAGCAGGCTGGGATCAGTCAAATAATCCCTCTCATTAGTCTTCTGTAAAGCGGGAGATAAGGCAGTGAAAGGGACAGCTGCTCCCTTGGCTGTGCGGTGGGTGGGGGTTTCCTGCAACAGATTTGTCAGTGCCAGAGGACTTTCCCACGGGAGGGGTCCCCGCAGCGGGCGCAGGTACGGCTTCGCAGGCGACAGCGCTCCGTCGCCCTGCCCGACAAGCGGCAAGAGCACAGGGCAGCGCCCGCGTCCCGCCACTCGCCCCCTCCGCCCGGGGACACCGGGCACGCAGAGTGCCCGCGGCCAGGAGCCCTGCCTGCCCCAGGGACAGGCGCCGGGTGCCTGGCGGGTGCTTGGGGTCCGGCCCCCACGGGCAGTGCCGGCTCCGGCTCCTGCTCCTGAGCACGCAACGTCCAGCAGCTCAGCCACGCACGAGCCCGAGAGTCGCTCCCTGACCCGCAGCCCTGTGCCAGCGCCCGGCACTGCTCCACGAGCCCCCCGAGCCCACAGACCACCCCCGCCACCGCCGGGCAAGAGGGAACAGAGGTCACGGGTTGCATTTGTTTTTTAGTGTAGGTATTTTATGCGTTGTTTCCATTCCGGGATACGTGAACGTCTTTCTAAAACGTGGTTTTAAAGAGACACCATCAAGCGAGGGTCAACGCTTACAGTACCCATGCGTGGCTACCCAACGGCAACGCACGCACACACGGGCACGTCCTTGCAAGACGTCTGGCCACTTTCAAAATGGCATCCTTGAAAATGTTCACGGTTCGTTTTCAACATCCCTTAGAAGTTGCGCAGAGCAGTGCCTGCCAGCAGAGCACAAAGGGAAGTCACGAGTATGGCATGAAACCCAAGCGTTAATACAGCTCTAGAAAAGATGTAAGGCTTATATAGTTAAAGAGTTACCAGTCCGATAAGAGCTTCTAAATTATTTGCTTCTTTTTAACCTCACAAAATCTACTTGCAGTTATTTATAGCAATTCCGAATGAAACATACACACCTGAAAGAAGGGAATAATCTTGATACGCGGTAGTTGTTTATGCAAAATCAACTGTCACTGCCGATGTTTGGCATTAGTATACACGATCTTTGTCAACAGTATTTTACTAATGTTCCATTTTCTGTATGAACTCTTGTATTTGCAATTATGAGATACAAAATACAACCCAGCACCCACACCAACTTCAGCTTCACACTCTCTCACCTCACAAGATTTTTGTACTACATGAAAGCTAGTTTCAAAATTTCATGTTTGTAGTTACAGATTAAATAATATTAAACGGTATTACACTTGAAAGATTTGTTTCCAAGTAGCAAATAGATTCCCCATATTATTCTTTACTGTAAGTAGTTGTTGTTATATCTTATTCATCTGGAAAATAATTTCAAACAGCCATGAAAATAGCGGATTTCTCTCTGTTAAAATGATAGTCAGAGCCTGGGCCGCTGACATATAGTAACATGATTCACTTGGACAGTTACTGACTGCACATCCAATTCATTTCTTCTCTAGAGCACCAAGTTATTATCTGAAATGCACAAGGTGTCTGGGGGTAACATATGATCAGCCAGGGACGCTTTTGACGGCTTGAAGAGCAATCAATAAAAATTGTCTCCAGCAGTTTTGTAGAGTGTGGAAGTTGGTGGTGAAATGAAGTGATGGAGATTAACTAGTGGAAGTCAATGCCCTGGTGCTGTGAACCCTGTTTTTTAATTAAAGATCCAAAGCTGCTTTTCACTTGAATAGGGTTCCCCCCCTCCCCGTACCAAATTCGGTGCTGAAGGATAACTTCCCTCCACCCTGCGTGTGCACGAGTGCGTGTGCACCGTGTAATAGCTGCCGCCGCCGCCTGCCCCGGCGGCCGTGCCTGCGCCGCCTGACAGGGACATTGCATTCGCTGGTGGCCCTGGCTCGGCTCGGCCCCGCTCCCTCCTGCCGCCCGCCGGTGAGGGCGACGCTTTGCCGTCATGGACAGTCACAGCTGCCCACTCTTTGGAAATGCATTTTAAGGATAATCTTGACAGTCATGTTGACCAAATTAATATTCTTGCTCCCAGCTCCATAACCCAGCTACACCCTTTATCGACAGCCGTTAGCTCACCCATGACAGAAAAGACCGGTAAGCTACTCGTCTTATATGACAACCGTTTAAGTCAGGTCTCATATTTATGAGTCTGCACGCACTCTCACTGAGGTTAATGCAAGTTTTTCAATTAACATTAATAGTGCGGGACTAGGCTCTGTTCTCCTTGCAAAGAATGACGTTGGGTTTGTGAGTAAGCACGTCGTGCAAAAGCTGCTGGTTCTTTATGGCTTATCTGCATGGCAAGGGGGGGTTTGTATCACTGCAATGGGTCGTGGCAATGTCAGCGGTGGCACCGGTCTGCTCCCAGCGAGCCAGGGACAACCCCAACCTGCCAGCCCTTGGGAAATGCATTTGCCATTTCAGCATTTCTCAGCGGAGTGGATTTTAAAACACTCTGTTAATTTCTTCCATTAAACACAGTACAAAGTTGTATGTTTTTGATAGTGACAGAGTAATAAACACTTACGGACTTGTTTACAAAGCAATAGTTATTGTTTGCTAAATAGTTTTAATGGCAAACAGCAAAGCTCCCTGCTGGGGTTTAGTACAGGACCGCTATGGATGCAGGGTGGGCAGTCGCGAAGCAGCATGCTCTTTGCTTCTCACGTACCAATTACTTCAGCACAGAAAAGGCTTTTGCAACAGCTCCGGTGCCCAATACCAGATGATTGCATGCTTTAAAGCAAATCTTTCCTCCTGTCTATTCAAGTGTCTTTCCTATCGGTGCCATGTTTATATTTGAATTTCTGTGGATGGCACCTTTCAAGCTCGCCTGGTGAGGCTGCGCTGCTGCGAACGGTACGGATGCACGTCGGCTCCCGCGTCAGACGCTGCTTTAAGCGATCCCTTCCCAGCAGGGTGAGGACTAGATCATCTCCCGGAGAAGCCCTGAGCTCCAGCCCCTGCGAGCCGCGCCTGGCTCCTGCAGCCGGCACCAGCCCACGCGGCCCGGTGGCTTGGGCAGCTGCCAGTCTTTAGCAGAGCCGCGGGCTGGCTGTGCCTGTTGCCCGATCTGGGGGCAAAATGAAGCAGGGGCTGTGCCCCTGTTCCCAGGGCCGCGGGGGTCACCCCCCAGCCTGAGCCGCTGCCGGCTGCGCCCGGCGGACCCGTCCCTTCTGTCCCCGTCTCTGCACGGCTGCTGGCACCGGTCTGCCCGGTGCTGGGCCGCCTGCTCCCGGTGCAGCCACGGCGTGTTATCCCCGGGTCGTCGCTGCAGCTTGGGACCGTGACAGAATCCAGCCCTTTGGGGCCAGGTTTTGGTCCAGCACAGATGTTTACAGACACTGCATAAAGTGAATGGCAGAAGAGAAAAGGTGAATTATGGTTTGAATGTAGCAGCTCATAGAGGCAAAGCAGGCGCACCGGGCCCATGTGCCACTCCTCTTGCACCAAAACCCTAACAGGGATGAAAAAGTCATCAAGAAACCGTGCTTAAGGAAATCTCTGCTGGTTCCAATGACGAGTGAACGGGAGCCCCCGCGGGCCATGAAGCCTGTGGGACTGCTCTTCGCCGCTCCCCTGAACCCCGTCGCCACGCCTGCACAGACTGCCCGCTCCGCACGCAGCCGCCCAGGGCCAGAGCACCCTCAGCCTTAGCCTGGAGGCGTCGGGGGATGGTTTGCGTCAGAGCATCCAAGCATCCTCCTTCCTGAAAGGGCGGATCACACGGCTCCCGCGACCTCTCCACGGAACCGCTCAAGAGCAGGGGCTCGCCCCGGGCAAGCAGCGAGCCCCGACTTCCCCTGCCCCGAGAGCCTGGGAGGAAAGCTGAAAAAGAAATAGGTTTTGAAAATGAAATTAAAAGAAAGAAATCGTTTTAGCCACGAGCCCAGCGTAAACACGATCGGGGCCCCTTGCAGCCAGCAGCAGCAGCCCCGCGGGCCAGATCCTGGCGGAAATTGCCTGGGCGCTGCAGCCCAAGCACGGCAAACAGCAAAAGCCTCCAAAGCGAAGCAGAGCGAGAGCGGGAGCTGCTCGGCTGCGGGGCTGCCGCCGGCGAGCGCCGCCGCCTCGGCCGGAGCGGGGCGTGGGCTGCTGGCTCTGCCGAAGGATTTACAGGCCCACGTGCCGGCTGCAAGCCCTGCGAGGGGCAGGCGGGTGGCGAGGGGACGCGCAGCCCCTCGTGTCGGTGTCGCAGCCCAGCCCTGCGGCGAGGCGCCCGCAGCAGCAGCTCTGCGCGGCGGCATTAACCCCGCATCGCACGTGCTCGCTGCAATCCACCAGTAAGGGCTGGCTGCATGGGCTTCAACTATACCGCTTGGCTTAATAAGAAATGTATAAAAATAATAAAAATGGAAACTCATGGATATTATTTGTCAAGTGTGTGCCTAGCAACTCCCTGTTATTTCACATATCGTTCTAGTGGGAACATAAGTAAAACACATTAGCAGTAATTTAAAGTTGCTATGTGCATTGATTATTTATACCCTTACATAAAACTCCAGTCTCTCTGTGCAGCACACCAGCCTTGATAAACTGTGTATGTTAAATCACAATCTCCGAATATGTGGACAGAATCTCCAGGCGAATATTGTAGGTTTTTTTAATATATATAGAGAGAGATAGATCCACTCTTTGGTAGTGACTTGTTTGGTTCAAGTGCATCTCTAAATCACACTATACATATAAATAATAAATAAGGGAGGCTCATATCCTTAATATTATTCTCATGTCTTATTAAACTAATATTTCAAAAAACTTTTATTTTTCCTTTAGTTGCAGGTCACCGCTAAAGTTAGAAAAAAAAAAAAAAATTACAATCCAGCTCTGATGCTTCACAGGAAGAATGCAAGAGTCCCCGGTAAAGCACAGGCATGAATGATTATTCTAATTGCCTGGAGATGCCTTTTGAGAGATGGAATAATTAAGCGGTGAGATGATTGAGACCTTCGGCACCTTTGTCTGTGTTCCCCCTCAGGCCCCCTCCCTCCCAGGCACGGAGAAGAAAAGGACCATTTTCTGAAAGCATGTTTTATTTTTCACTTCATCACTATGAACATTTTATTTGATTTCTTGCCATGAAAATCTTTCACTGCATCTGGGAGATTTCTTATGGCCCTTTGTGCACAGCTTTCCTTCAGGAGCGGGAGAGCAGCGCTGCCGCCAAGGCTTAGGGATCCGGGCAGAGCGGGATCCAGGCAGGCGAGGGGGCTGCTAACGCCTCCAGGAAACCGGGCTGCCTGCACCGCTGCCGAGACAGTCTGTGCACGCCTGTGCACGCGTGTGCATTGCAACGCGTGCCCGGGCTGCCCGCCTGCCCGCGCGGGTCCCCGCACTGACGCAGGCGCGTGCCCTCGCTCCCGCTGCGCGCGTTGGCCTGGACCTGCTGCAAACCCGGCCGCTCGCTCTGTGCAGGCACCCACCGAACGCCGGCCGTGCCCCCGCCTGCGCACGTGGGCCGGCTGCTCGCGGCGTGCAAGTGCACGGCGGCGCTCGCCTGCCCTTGGGCGGCACGCGATCTCTGGCTTGCCTGGCTGCACGGAACTGCAGGTTATTGACTGCTGAGCCGTGAAGCCCCACGCTATGTTTGCGCAGCACCGTCAGCTTGGCGGTGATTACGATGCTGCGGATAAGCTGACAGCATCACTGAGGAAACCGAAACGGGCAAATCTCCAGGCCACGGTTTTCAAAGAGCCCCCAGGGCCGCGTGCGGACGGTGGGGCTATCGCCGTGTCGGAGGAATCGCTGGGAAGCGTGCAGCGACTCAGGCAGTCGGGCGCAGCGTGCCAGGAGCAGGAGTGAAAACACCTGCAGGACTCAGAAGGTGATTTCTTGGCTCTGCGAGGCAGCTGGGGAGGCAGCCGACGGCGCTCAGCTGCGGCCGACTCGGCGGCAGCCACGGTGTTTGCTTGGGAGGTGATGCAGGAGTGCGCCCGCAGGGATGGGCACAGCTCTGCCAGTCAAAGCGGGAGTAAACATAATGCATCAAAATTTACTGGGAATTAACATCCCAAACATCTGCTGGAGCCGGGGGCAGTTCGGCAGGTGACTGTCACCGGGGGAGCCGGCGGCGGCGGAGCCTGGCGTGGCTGCGGGTGAGTCGGGTCTGGGGCTCGGCAGGTCCTGTGCCGCTCGCGGTCGGCCCGCTGGGCGCAGCGCTCAGAAAGGCGTCACAAACTCGGGCACCGACGGGGCGTTGGCTTCCATCTGTTTATGCCTCTATGGCAAGGCCAGGTTTGCAGGGAAAGGTGAAACGTGCCGTTAAGCCAAGTGAATGTATTTGGGAAAAGTGCCACAGCTTTGGGGCGGGCAGGCGATGCTTCAGAGCAGGTGCAGGACAGCTTGAGCCTCTGCGGCGCCCGGTGATGCGTCGGTGCGTCCCATCGCACAGCTGGTAGGGTGACAGGCACCGGGTGACACCCCGGGGGTATTTCTGTTCTGCTGGCGTAGCCCCCCCGTGCAGCGCCGGCTCTGCGGGACGGGCGGCACCGCAGCCGCGCCAGCGCCGGGGAAGGGGGCTGGGAGCCACGGCCCCGCCGAGCCCGGCAGCTCGGCCCCGCGGGGCTCGCGAGGGGCTCGGGTGGGTCCCCGCGCTCGGCAGAGCTGCTGGGGGCTCCTGGCGCGGCCGCCTCTGCCGGGAAGTGCCAGCGGGTCAGAAGCAAGATGTTTTGTAGGAACATGTTGGCTTTGACAAAAATTTGTTTCGAAAGGAAAGTTGGGGGTGCGGGGGGGAGTTTTCCTGATAAGGTCAAAACATTCAGCCTCAACCTTTTCAGAGCAGAACATTTCAATTTTCCACTTCAGCCTGATGTTTCATTTCAATTTTGTACTACAAATGCAAATAGAATAAAATTTTGGAATTAAATGCTCAGATTTTCCTGAAGCAAGTAATTTCTGTTGACCTGAAATTAGACTTTTCACACAATTTTGTTCCATGGAAGATTCTGGAATGATCTCACCTCCTCCTGTTCAGGAACCGGCTCCTCTTCCAGCCCAGCTTTAACTGCTCCCTTGGACGGCGAGGTCTGGCGCTCTGTTTTACACTGGTTTATTGCCTGGTGCAAGGGTCTCCTATTTCCCATGGGGCTTGCTAGTTTTACTATAATGAAAGTGTCCTGGTTTCGGCTGGGATAGGGTTAATTTTCTTCCCAGTAGCAGGCACAGTGCTGTGTTTTGGATTTAGTAGGAGAAGAATGTTGATCACACGCTGATGGTTTAGTTGTTGCTCAGTGCTGCTTATGCCAGGCCAGGGCTTTTCAGCTTCCCCTGCTCTGCCAGGGGCACAAGAAGCTGGGAGGGGGCACAGCCAGAAGAGTTGACCCCAACTGCCCCAAGGGCCATTCCATACCATACGGCGTCATGGGCAGTATAGAAACTGGGGGGGTTGGCCAGGGAGCAGCAATCGCTGCTCGGGAACTGGCTGGGCATCGGTCGGTGGGTGGGGAGCAATTGCATTGGGCATCACTTGCTTTGGATATCATTATTACTATTGTTATTATATTGTTATTATTATTGTTTTACTTTATTTTATTTCAATTATTAAACTGTTCTTATCTCACCCCAGGAGTGTTTCTCACTCTCACTCCTCCGATTCTCTCCCCCATCCCACCGGGGCAGGGGGAGCGAGCGAGCGGCTGCGTGGTGCTTGGTTGCTGGCTGGGGCTAAACCACGACAGTAAGTAACAAAATTTATAATAATACACGATAATATTATCGAGGGACGTATGAGCCCCAGATAGAACTGCACTCACGCGACAGTAAAACAGGTGGGAGCTTCCAGAAGACACGGATGCCAACCCGGAGAGTGCTTCAGCCTCAGCTGTCGGCAGCTTCTCAGAGCGACGGTGCTGCAGTGCCGATCGTCATTTGCATAACCTTTTAAAACAAGGCTTCTTTCCTACCGTCCCCCTGCTATAATCGCAGGGTATAGGATGCCTTCCGAGGAACAGACACGTTAACTGCTCTGCCTGCCCGGCTCAGCCGCGTGCAGCGGCAGCGCAGCGCCGCATGCATACGCCGGCACCCTCGATCACGAGTGATCGCCACCCGCGGAAAGCTGCGCGAGAGGAAAACACGCGGCTGGTGCCACATCTCGTCCTCGCGCCTGTGCGGTTGGGGCAGCTCAGAGGCGCAGTTCCCTCAGTGCCGGACAGCGCTGTTGTCCGATAAGGCCCGAAATCACTGTATGAGGTGCTGTGTGCTGACCCCGGTGACTTCCCCCAGTGCTGTGGCTCCGGAGAGCGGGCATTGCCGTGGGGAATTGTCTGCACCCACGCCTGTCTCCTGAGGCGGAGGAGCCTGCGGCGTGCCCACAGTCCTCACCGCGCCAGGCTCTCTGCGCCGCTCGCGACTATTCCAATTAAAAATCTCCATCCATTACGGAACCTTCAAAACTCTCCATTAAATCTAAAAAGTTTCTATTCTTAGCAGACAGAGCTGATTCTGACGTTCCCAGCATGAAAACCATTAACCCCGTCAGCGCGGCTGTGCTGCAGCTGGACCGCGGACCACCGTGCCCAGCCGGCTGGGCTCCTCCTTGTCCCGCCAAGCACCGTGGCCCCACGTTCACCGAAAAACGCTCCCGTTGGGACAGACCAGCATCCTTCAGGCCGACAAGCAGAAGGAGCCCGAGGACATTGCTCGAATGCCTCTGATGCAGAGATCCTCTCCCAGGTCAAAAGCTACAGCGCACACACGGAGCAGACGAACACGGCTGCTCCGGCGTGGGAACAAACCACAGCATAGAATCATAGAATGCTTTGGGTTGGAAGGGACCTTGAGAGATCATCCGGCTGCCTGCTCCCCAAAAGCCCCTGGGGCCGGCAGCCGAGGTGCCAAGCGCTCTGGTTCCGTTCCAAAGCGGCGCGCAGCTATCGCACCGCGTGGTGGCTGATTCACCGGGGAGCTGCGGCCCCGCCACCGAGAACTCGCTGCCAGCGAGAGGGAGAGCAGCAACCGAGACTGAAGGAGAAAAGACACGGCGTCGGAGGAGGGCGAAGGCTGGTGGCTGCTCTCCGCCCGGCTGCGGCTTGGAGCACCATCGCCTCGGGTGCTGCGGACACGGAGCGGGGACCCCGGGGCTCAGGCTGAGGTGGGGCCACCGCAGCGGCTGGGGACAGTGTGTGGCAGGGTGGGCACTGTGGCCGGGGACGGCCGGCGGGCCGGAGGAAAGCAGTGCCTTGGGGAGCGGGGCAGGAAAGGGGGGCAGACCCGGGGCGAGCCCTGGGCAGCGGCAGGACCCCCACAGCTCAGCTCGCAGCCTCAGTGCAGGGGCCGCCAGAATATCAGCAGCTTGCATGTGAAAAGGGTCCTACAATGTTGTTGTAGGTAACAGCAGGTTGCTTTCCTGGCTGGGATCCCCCAGGGTGTAGGAGTCAGCTCTCCTGGTCGTCTGCGAGGTTTCACACCCAGAAACAGCGCAGGGCAAGAGGCGGGCGCTGCCGCAGCCCCTGCCTGGGGAGCCGGCTGCGAGCGGGGAGCTGGGGCTCAGGTGGGCTCTGTCCGCCACACGGCTCGGAGCCCCCTCGTGCTCACCCGTCCCCAGCACGGTCACCTGCTCCGCAGGTCGTGGCTGGCTCGAGCGGGAATCGCACGTTGGAAGCATTTAGTGCCGCTTCTTGCACGGCCGCGGTCGCCGCCACGCTGGCTGCAAGTGCCAGGCTCCCGGGGCGTTGTCCCCCTCCCCGAGCCTGGCACGGCTGTCGGCGCAGTGACAGGAGAACAATACTTTATGTAAATAACTTCCAAGCGGAGTTACTCATTATTAATGCAGACAGTTCTGAAGGCGAAAGCAAACAGCATTTGGCAGCGAGAACTTTTAACAAGAATGTCATTAAGGAATCCAGACTGCGAACCACAAAGTGATTCCTGGTGCACCCGGCTGACTTCTCTGCCTTCCCGTTTCTTTCCTGTCCACTAAACATAAAAATGTCATTTGTTTTTATAACCCCAGAATCCAGGCTTTCTCTCTCTCCTTTTATTATCCAATTTATTAGCGGGACAAGAGCAGCCAGCTGGAGTTGGAGGGCAGCGCCCTATGAACCCTTTTTTTGCAATCGCCCTAATTATTTATTGCTATCAGACATCAGTGTTTCTATAAATTAAACCTTCTCTTCCCAAAGCTGCCCCGTGGGTTTAAATCAATACCGTGCATCTCACATAATACCCGATTATTAATAAGCAATGGTTTGAGATCATTCTGCATAAGGTTACTCCTTAGTCTGGCGTGTGCCGAAACGAGGGGGAGCAGGGGGCTGGGAGGAGGCCGCGCAAGCCCCGGCGTGGGGGAACGTGCGTGGGGGAACGTGCCCACGGGGCCGGGGCCGGGGCGGGCTCGGGAGCCGCATCAGCCCTGAAAACAGTCAAACCTGGGACGCGCGGCGGTCAGAGAACAGCGTTTCTGTCTGTGGAACACACCGGCGCTGCCAAATGCATTTTCCTCTTGAACTGGAACAAAACTTAAATATTCGCGGTAGAATAAAACCAAGAAACCCAAACCTTAACTTAGAAGCATCTGAGCTCCTCTCTTGGTAATATCAAATTGCTTCATTGTGCATAAAAATATATTGCCAAATACAACATGCTATATATTATAATGCTAAATATTTAATATTGTATGCAATTTTAAGCCAAAATAATTTAAGTAAGAACAGTGAATATATTTATTTTTAATATTTTACCTTACCAAATCAAACTTTTCAACCAAATATAAAAAGGAAAAAAACTGTTTGATCTTTCTCCCATCTAAGGTGTCATCAAAACTGACATCCCCGCGCATATTTCCATTTCAATGAAAACGCTTTCCTCGATGGAAAACTGCTCTCCTTTAAAAAAAAAAGCGTCGCTGCCTGGTGAGCTTTGCTCCTTTCGGGGCAGGCCCTGCGCGGTTCAGCCCAGGATCTGGCCGGCGTAGCGATATTTGATCAGAACTTCTGTGCCGTTATTTGCGCTGAAGGCAGAATAATTCTTACCTGCGGGGGTCTGCAGGGACGGAACGCGGGCAGGCAGGACGCGGGGGGCCGGTGCGGAGGCGGGGGGACCCAGGGCCAGGGTGTCCCCGCGCCCGCCTGGCCCAGCGCTGGCCGCAGGAACGCGTGCGTGCTCCCGCTCCGTCCTTCGCTGCTTTTCAATTTAATCGTTCGCATGATAAACGTAAATACCATTTCCGTGTCATTTCGGACGGGGATGTGGCTCTAGTGGTGGTACAGGAGGATTTAGCTGTGCGGGTAGCCCTAAGCGTACGGCCGTGTTTCACCGTTTCTGTTTGCTGCTGGTCGCAACTTTCCGGGCACGGGAATGGCGCCGGGTTCCCTCCCGCCCCGCGGTGAATCAGCCCGGGTTTGCGTCGCCTCTCCCCCGAAGGGCTGGGTTTGCCTTTGCCTCCCATCTACTCATCTGGCTTGCTGCAGAGAAAGATCTAAATGCGAGATATTTTAAGCAGTCACGTAGACGAGCTCTAGAGAACGAAAAACCCCTCCAAGTTGGCTGTTTCGGTATTGGGTTAAAGATGCGCAGCGCTGTGGGATGTGTTACTGCTCTGCTTTTCTGGTGAGCCCGATGAGGAAGCACCCCCTTTGCTCAAAACCCCCCTTCCTGGAAATTAGGCTGGCACGCAGTGGGCAACTTCACGGCTTCCCCTGGCACCTTTGTAAAATTATAAACAAATTCCAAGATGGATTTTCGTTAGGACTAGTGACACATTTTACATGAAATCCATCTTGTCCAACAAGAGGCCCTTTTGTCAGATCTCTCTGGGTGTAGCTGTGATACCTTCACGTTTCAACGCAGACCTCGATCTTTCCAGCTGGGACTTTTTCCTTTCCCATTTATTGTCCCCAAACTTGGAGCTGCGGTTTCTGCCCGGGGCGGGGCGGGGCGGGGGAGGCTCCCCCGAACGGTGCGGGG
This sequence comes from Pelecanus crispus, assembly GCF_030463565.1. NCBI lineage: Eukaryota > Metazoa > Chordata > Aves > Pelecaniformes > Pelecanidae > Pelecanus > Pelecanus crispus. The sequence goes on from NC_134651.1 coordinate 44,012,591, forward strand.
ATGGGGATGGGGGGGCCTGGGGGGGTCTGGGGAGGTCCGGGGGGGCCCGGGGGGTCCGGGGGGGGACCCGGAGGGGCCCGGGGGTCCGGGGGGGAACTGGAGGGACCCGGGGTATCCGGGGGGTCCGGGGGCCCGGGGTATCCGGGGGGTCCGGGGGGGACCCGGAGGGGCCCGGGGGGTCCGGGGGGGAACTGGAGGGACCCGGGGTATCCGGGGGGTCCGGGGGGGACCCGGAGGGGCCCGGGGGGTCCGGGGGCCGCGGCCCCGCAGCACCGGACACGCCGCCGCCGACAGCGCCACCTGGTGGGCGCTGCACGCCACGCGCGGCGCCGGGACACGGGGGGCCACGGGGGGCACAGGGGGACGCGGGGGCCACGGGGGGCCACGGGGGGCCACGGGGGGCCACGGGGGGCACAGGGGGACGCGGGGGCCACGGGGGGACGCGGGGCACAGGGCGACACGGGGGGACACGGGGTCATGGGGGGACAAGGGGCACGGGGGGACGCGGGGGGCACAGGGGGGCGCAGGGGGACAAGGGGCACAGGCGGGCACGGGGGACACGGGGGGACGCGGGGGGTACAGGGGGACACGGGGGGACACGGGGGGCACGGGGGGATGCGGGGGCATGGGGGGACAAGGGGCACAGGCAGACACGGGGGGCACGGGGGGACACAGGGCATGGGGGGACACAGGGGACACAGGGGGCACAGGGGGACAAGGTGCACGGGGGGACACGGGGGGCACAGGGGGACATGGGGCACAGGGGGACACGGGGGGCACAGGGGGCACAGGGGGACAAGGTGCACGGGGGGACACGGGGGGCACAGGAGGACATGGGGCACAGGGGGACACGGGGCACGGGGGACATGGGGCACGGGGGGACACAGGGGACACAGGGGGACACAGGGGACACGGGGGACGCGGGGCACAGGGGGACACGGGGGGACACAGGGCACAGGGGACGTGGGGCACGGGGCACGCGTGGCCGGCAGCACAGCACCCAGGGCACCCGGGACACGCCGCACATGGGACACCGCGCACCCGGACGTGCTGCACGGCGGCAATTCCTTATTTTCCCCCTTTCTACATCTTCTGCCTTTCCTCTCCTCCTCCCCTCCCTTTCCTCCCGGCTCTTTTCTCTCTGTTCTTTCTTCAGTCGAGATTAATTAGTGGGTCATTTCTTCCGGGGAGCTGAAGGCTCTGCCCAGCCATCGCTTGGGCTGCTGCCAGCGTTTCATTGTGACCGTTCTGCAAATCCCATCTGTGGCAGACTGAGAACGAAGAGAAAAGAGACGGTTTGAAGCGCTCGGAGATTTTGCCCCTGAAATGAATTGCGCGGTCTTTTCAAGGACATCTTCGGGAGTCACAAATATTAGCATAAATACTGCATGCAAATAGAAAAGGAGCCTCTACAGCTCTGCTGCAAGAGTTGTTCTCTCCGGCACAATGCGCAGCACGATCACTGTTTGGGAACAGCCCTGCATTCAGAGAGCAGTCGAAAAAAACAACTTTTGCTTGTTAAAAATAATTATATCTTGTCAAGTACGGTGGCATCTGCAAAATATCTGTTAATCTAAATTACATGATACTTAAAGAGCAGAACTGGGAGCTGTACTGATGGTATTTTTTTCCTCACGCTTTTAGAAATGGAATGAACACGTTCGTACGGTCTGTGCTCCACTCAGGAAGGAGCTGCAGGAGCTGCAGGAGCTATAGGCGCCAACCTGTGCTGCAGGGTGGTCCCAGCCCCACTCCCCGCGTGACGCCTGTCCTAGCTCAAAGCATCACCTCACGAAAAGCCGCGTTCCCGCGGAGCAGCCCCGGCTGCGGGGGTCCGTGCTCGCGGCCTTTGCAAGCGACGGGGCCCAGGAGCGGCTGCAGCTGGGGCAGAGCCTCCCCCCCGGCTGCCCCCCGCGCCGCCCCAGCCGCGCTGTGCGGGGCAGCCTCAGCAGGTACGGCAGGAAAATGCCCGGCCCCAGCATCCCAATGCTCCTCTTAGCTTGGGGACATCCCCAGGCTGCTGGGGCCGTGTTTGTTCATCCTTGACAGACTCGGGAGTTTAAGTACGAATCTCTTGATTTTTGCAGACCAAGTAAGCGTGGGCAACGGCAAAATGTATTCCTCCTCCTTTCTGCTGCGCAGCAAACGCTGTTCCCTGTCCAGGACTTCTGGGGCACTGCCTGTGCGTCTGCTGGTGAGTGTCTAAATATCAAGGAGGGCTCCAGACTTGAGAAGAATCCTTCGGGGAGCCCCAGCTCTCTCCCCTTCTGCTTCTGCTGATTGGGGAGAGCCGCTGTACGTGCGAAGTCAGGGCGCCTGGAACATAAAGGCTCTGGCGATAGCAGGAATGGATGAAAATACCTGGTGCTACATCATGAGTCCTGATGAGCTTGTGCACACGTGCCAGGGAAGCAGAAGCTGGGAAGGACCAAACAGAGGAATGTGGCAACAAGCAGATTAAAAACACAAAGCCGCCCAAGCCGCGTACAGCCGCTGGGACTGTGCTGCAAAGAGCAAGCGCTGCTGCCCCGAGCAGGCTGCAGCTGATTACCAGCGACACATCCCGGGCTGCCCAGCAGCGCAATGAGCCTTGGCACGGCCGCCAGCCTCCTGGCACCTCTGCTCTCCGGCTCTATCTGCACTCGCACATCTGTGCCGCCGCCGCTGCGTGCCAGCCGGGGGGGGGAGAGCCAGCCTGCCGTCGAGCAACATCCACAGCCGTCGTCCTCCCAGGCTCCTGCTATGCACAACACACTGCATAGCAGCCGAGGCCAAAAGCTTTTCCAGGTCTGCGAGGACGGGAGAGCTTTCAGAGCGCGCTATGCCTGGATGCGCCCCGTCCTAGCGCGCAGGCAGGAGCTGTGCCGCGGCGCCCGTGTGTGCCGGAGGCAGAGAGAGGTGTGGGCAGCGGGAGCGGGGCTTTGGCTCCGGCACGCTGCTCATTATCAAAACCTGTGAGACATTTGTTAGCTCGTTAGCACTCCCGCGCTGGACGGCTGTTCACGGGCTGGCGCGAGGGCATGCAGCTGTGCTGCTCCGGCTGCTCCGAGCGCGGCGGTGCCGGGCACCTCGAGTTGGGGGCACTCATCCGCTCCCGGTGCTCCGGGTGCAGCAGCCCGGAGATGAGCTTCCTCTCCCGACTTTGTGGTCATTGTCCACCAAGGAGCAGAAAGCAGAGCCAGCTGCTCCTCCCCTAAGTGCCAGAGACGTCTGAGGGATTTGGGTGCATCCTTTGAGGATGCTCACCAGGAGCAAGAGACACTGCATACCCGGAGGAGAGCCCTTGCCCAAAGGACATTGCACTCACCAGTTTTCTGTCACCCTTTTTACCGTCTGTGTGCAGCCGTGGGGTGTGCTGCTCTCGCAATGTGAACCAAGGTGCCAGGAATGCCAAGGGATGCAGAAGCCAAATTCGAGGCATGGTGCAGCTCTCCAGGGT